>NC_133205.1:24457321-24467321 GCF_958299795.1 Porites lutea | reverse complement strand
AAGTTTGCCAGATGAGAAACCAAGGCTATGGTTGGAGGCATCATTGCCGGCAAGATCAACATGTATGACCTACAAACAAGAATGGCAAAACACTTTAAAAAGAAATTGACATTTCTCTTAAACAACCAGATGGGAGAAGACCCAGGAGAACAAAGGTGGCGCAGCGGAAAGAGCACTCGCCTCCCACTAATGTAACCCGGGCTCAAATCCTGGCATCAACGCCCGTATCATGGGTTGAATTTGATGTTGGTTCTCCCTCTTGCCCCGAGAGGTCTTTCTCCGGGTACTCTGGTTTTCCGCTCTCCTTAAAAACCAACACTTCCGAATTCTAATTCGATCTGGAACGTACTCCTAAGTGCTTCGTGAGAAAACAAATAATAAACAAAAACCAAACAACCGTGGAAGGATAAGTATTCACTTTGACGCGGAATAAATCACATAACCCCTCGCTTCAGGCCGATAACCCTTACATACCTTTTCTTCGAATTCTGGCCCAAGCTCTTTGGTATTTGCATTTTCCACGAACATCGTCAGCACTCTGTAGGCCTTTAGTGTAAGACATTTATGTAATTTATTCGAGCCCACCTTGGAAACGTAAAACCAAACCTCCGCTCGTTCAGTTTTTTTGCTTGGCTCAGCACAGCTTTTCTTGACGTTGATGAAAATTATCCTGTCAGGAGAGACCCTAGTTCCATCTTTGTCGTACAAATTCCAAGCTATCTTCTGTTTCAGGCCGTGCTCTAATTTAGAACAAAACTCTCCCCATGTAATGGCCAACTTCATTTTGACGTACAGGCAAGGATTTTGTACAACGGGAGGGGTTCCTGAGGAAGTTACTTTGTTTGTGGTTCCTTCTTTAGGACTAGTAGGACTGGTTCCTTCTTCACGACGAGTAGGACTGGTTCCTTCTGTAGGACGAGTGGGAGTCGTCGGCTTTGAACAAAAGAGATGGGTAGAATTTCCGACTGGGATTTCGGGCGAGGTCGGTGTTAAAGTAACAAATTTCACTCCCCAGTCCCAAATATCTTCGCACTTGTGCAAGTGATGAAGAAAATTTTCAGGTGCGTCAGGAGTAATGTATACGCGAAATACTGCATACACAAAGCGATCGTTTGGGTAATAATGTCCATTAACGCACGATATGTTTATTAATTTTGAATCAATGAAGTATTTATAGCGTCTTAGCGTGTTTACGTAATCCTCAACAGCTTTCTTCGCCTTACCAATTTGCGAATCACAGTCAGACATGTTTAGACGGAAGTGAACCTCAAACACTTTTTGAGTGATTGTGTTGGGGTTGATGTAAGCCCTAAACGAGTTCCCTATTAAAGTCACATTTCCTACTTGTCCGTCAGTCACACTTTGCTTGAGCGGTGCTAGAGCTTCGTAGGGTTGATCCGGAGCAGCTGTTTTCATTCCAACTTTGACAATGACTGTCTGATTACTTTTTAGCTCTACTGTAACGTAACTGAAGTCAGACTCATTTTGAAACAAATCTATAATTGCCTTTTGCAGCAACTCGACAGTTTCACTTGTCCCATTTGTAAATTTCAAATTAAAAGAAACCGAAAACAGCTTTTCCCCTGGAATGTAAGCTTGCCATTCCGGAATCAACGTGAAGTTTCCCAGTCGACCATCACCAACCTTCTTCTTCAGATCTCTGAGCTGTTCGTTGGGATTCTTTGGTGTAGGACTTTCCACTTGAACTCGAACAGTTACTATGGTAACGTCTTCAGTCTCAAGGCACGCGACCTTTTCCACTGTTGCCGTTTCGTTCCCTGGCAACACCTTTTCGATTTCATGTGTCAAGTTCCGGCTTTGCTTAAAACCCTTGAGTTCTTTGGAATCATTACATTTGGCTTTTAACTTAAGTACAACATCAAACAAACTTCCAGAGAACAAAGATTTTGAAACCTGTAGACTGCCAATCATTCCACTTTTCATTTGGTTTTGAAGCATCTCTTTTGCATCATTTTCAGGTTTATTTGTAGAAACATTCAAAAACGCCAGAACACTTCCGGGTTTCAGCTCTATTACCTGAACACTGGCGTTTACATTTTTGGCTGTGAAGAAATTCTCTATCGTTTGTGTTACGTTTTCTGCCAAAGCAATGCGCAAAAGACTTGATCTGTTTAGCAATTCCTTTTTCCAAGCTATGTCTTTAAATTCAATCGCTACTTGGAATGTGACGCTCGGACCTACCACTGGAGTTGGAGCAACGGTTGATGACGTAGCAGTCGTGGAAGAGGGTGTTGCCGCTATGGTGGCAGTTGTGTTTAAAGAAAAGGTGCGCTTGGTAGTGGTACCTGCAAACAATAGAAACCAGAATTGATCTCGGAGATAGAACCTGTCTTTGCGGAATCTTGCGACCTCTGTGTTAAGAAAAGCAGAAAGTTACTTATTATAGGTGATAACGCCTCCGACAAACCGCGCTTTACGCTTTAAATGCCTCATGTACGCGATGTTAAACGCACCATCATTTAAAGAGACTCGCGGGTACTATTTCCAGCACTCAGCTTGTATTTAAAATCTCTATTTAATAAAACACTGTGTACAACATAGATAACAGACGACAACAACTAGATCAGTCGTTTTCCTTTCTTTTCCTTGTGTCAACTTTGTTACTGATATCTACTGAAATTTGTCGCGATTTTCGCAACCTTCTTTAGACACAATCTTAGCCTATAAACTTCTTATTTGATATTTATTTGATGAGTGTTAGCATGGAAATCATGGCTTTCATTTGTTCGAGTGGTTTTCGTTTGAGTGTCGTAAAACCAAAACCAAAGTAATTACTCTGGCCAATCACATAGGACACAGACAATACATTGAACCAATCAAAACTCGAAGTAATTACATGTGGCTGACGCAAAGCGCGGGAAAATGCATGCGAGCGCGTCACAATTGGCTTTGGTTTTACTTCTGATTGGATGAAAAGGTGGCGCGAATCTTTTAAGCCAATCGCATCGTGTAGAAAGTGCAAAACCAATTACTTTTCGACACTCAAATGAAAACCGCTCTAATATAAAGTAACAAACCTAAAGAGTTTCGAGCTCGATGCGATATTCTTTCGGCGAGGGTCTCCGCGTGGATCAGTCTTTGCCAGTCTTTGGCATGTATACAGTGAACCAGCCAATAGGCCGGTTACAGAACTGGAACGGTCTTCCTGTTTTAACAATGTTGTCTTAGAATTAGGAGAATTTTTAACCTAAGACCTTCACCGCGAGACAAGTCATCGTATAACTGACGAATAACGGGTTTGTTTATTGTTTCTCTCACGATAGTCACTTTATTGATCGCGACTTTTCGACCGTGTACTACAGGTCTTCATCAGGCGATAGTATCGATTTACTGAGTAAAACTATGGTTGTTAGTTGATTGATGAATCACGAACCTCGCTCATGGTTGGTGGATTTCGATCCGACGCGCGCATTAGTTTCGTTATTATTATAGGATAAATTGTACACTTATCATTTCATGACAAATAACTTACGTCAATTACAACTGCAAACATACGTCATATGGGTGAAGAAATAGGCAAGAAGTCAGTTCGAAGCTTCTCGATAAAATTCGCTGGCTTTATTTTTTTTCCCCTCAAAGAGATCGTTGTCGTTACAATTATGCATCCCTTTTTCAGTTTGAATGTGGAAATCGACAATAATTGATTATGGGAAAGAAAAAGTTGTAATTTCCCGGCGTATTATTCCACTATCACTATGAATAAATTTGGGCAATAACAACTGCCGAAATACATCTCATGTCACTGGTAACATGTGTTGCTACCATTTTCTTAAGTAAAATGGTTTATTGCTGACTCGTTTTATATATGGAAAGTTTTTCTAGCACGGATGAGTGAATCGTAACTTAATGCAAACATTTTATCCTCTTTTTTTCCTCACTTTTTGGACATTTTGTTATGTTTAGAAGTTTTTGTACTAATTGTGTGGAGCTTAATAAAATTGTTAAGATTGAGAATAACTCTAATGTATATATGATAAATATCTTCTTAAATCAAGGAACCCAGCTTTCAGCCATTTCCGATCCTGTTTGATCAACGTGATACCACCAAGCTAAAGCGATCGGGAATCGGCTGTTTAATTTGTCGAATTTAGCGTTAACTCTATTTGTTTTATTTTGATTGCAAAAAAGCAATTTGTATTTACAATTGAAATAAACAAGAATGGTTCTAAAATTTCTCTTGACGTGTATAACAGGACAGGTGGAAAACTACACGAAAGTAGCGGCAAATCAGTCAGTACAAATTTTGCAATTTACCATTTCATTCTAAAGCCTTACTTTGGGCGTCGACCAAAGACGCAAGGACTGCTACTGAGAAAACAGCCTTCAAGACGTCTCCTGAATAACTCTGTCGTTCTGTCCGTAAAAGGGCCATGGTTGCTCAGCAAAACGACGAATATCTGTGGGACAAGTTGCCAGTCATTAAATTAGGTTACGATAAACTTTTTAGAAAGCCTTGCTGAAGACCGAGGGGAAGAGAAAAATTTGAATTCCAAAATTGTTCGATTAAATAAGTAAAGAATGATTGATTATAATCCAATTAAATTTGCCTCTACAAAGGTCTATTTACAACGAGAGTAGATGGAATGAAAACTTTTTCTTACTTTTCTCGCCTTTGATACACTTGCTTTACCAAAGACCTTTCCACCTTTTAAACGGGAGTTCTTTTCCTGAATCACTCTCAATAGGAAAGTGAAGTACTCGCATTCTTGACCATTTAAGTTTGGTTTACTTAGCTTTATTAAACACAATTACCTGCATAATTCATAAAAAAAATGCTTGGATACGCACGGAAACAAAGCCTTTGTGCTGTGACAGTAGATCAGTTAAAAGTGTTTGTAGTCTAGAACCTTTTCATCTTTCTAAATATTTCATGTGTAATCAGGGACTAACACGGACGTAATTTAGGGTAGCTAAGTCGGGTAAAACCAACTTACCGTAAACTTTTAGTTTCACATAGTTACAAAAGTACATCGTCTTGTAAATGAACTTAAAACATTCGCATGTGTGAAAAGCTTCCACGCGTACAATTGAAAAAGCAAACCTGTGATGTGTGAATTAAAAATTCTTAGAATCAACAAAACGAGAACCGCGGATGCGTTGGAACACGTCCGCGTTATGTAATTTAGGTTTGCTCGCGTCGCGAGAAAGAAAACAACACGGTTACACTTGGTTACTTATGTTTAATTCATTTTACACTTTTTTTGACAAGAAAAAATGCTTAAAATACCCTGAAAACATTGTCAATTTTGTCGCAAAGAAAGTCGTTCAAGGGATAAAGTGAAACGCGAGCCACGTAATGCTGATTAAGGATGACTACACGAAGTCTCGAACGTTCCTTTTCCTATGGCTTGCCCGTTCGGGCAGCCAATCAAAACACAAGTTTCGCGGATTCAGCCATATATATATATATCAGCTTGATAAAAGAGAAAAACACGAAAAAAGGATACAGAAACACAGGATTTTGGATGGTTACGATACGATACGATAGCTCCTTTAAACTGACATTTTGGCCAAAGGTTTTGTAACGAAAAACCTTCAATAATTTAGGCGTTTTCACCAGATCCGTCAGTTCTATAACTATAATATACTTATTAACTCTGTTTGATCTACGAATAATAGTTGATAAAAAACAAAATCTTTTTCCCCAACGTCCTCTTCAAGGTGCCACTTTGAATCACTGAAACAAACGATAGAGAAGACGAATGTTAACAGCTGAGAAAGTTCCAATAGAGAGCTTTAGATTCTAAGACAAAGACGACTACGATGACGAGATTTCCTCAATACTAAGTAGTGCGCGCGCGTGAACCAGCGTCATTTTGGCGGGAAAACGAGATAGCCGTCGTTATAGAGAGGAGAAGTATGACGTCAGGTTACCATGATAGCAAATTTTCTGGATCACAACAATCTTTCTTGACAGAAACGGTCATTTGCATTGTCGAACGATGGAAAAAAAGTATGGGCTACCGTTTTGTTCTTGCGTTCAATCATGCACAGGAAAGTTATGCATGTCAACTTTTTTGCTATCTTCTGTTATATCTGCAGGACCACGGTTTGTTGAGATCCAGAAACCATGGCAACCAAGGAAACGTAATGTGACGACTTCTCCCCTATATTCTACTATGGGTTTTAGTGAGAATGTCGCAGTAGCAAAAACAAGCTAACAACGATTAGAATCTTCAGCATTTTGCGATCGGAAGAGGGCGTAAACCTCCTTCAATAAAATTAACCGTGTTAACTTTTCTGGTGAGAAAAAAAGCAAAATGAAGCTCTTTCCGGGTTGTACCAGAATATTTTTTAAGAAGACATGAAAACACTTATAAGTTGAAACTCGTTCTCGTACGTAGATGTCCTAGTCCTCCAATCTAAAAGTCCTAAAAGACTCCAAAATAGATTTTCATTGAGCATTAAAATGAAAGCTACTCATAATGATCAGCTATCGTGTATGTAAGATAGAACTGATCAATTTACCTGTCTATACTGCACACGAAAGGTAAGGTTAAAAGCGAAATGCATTATGTCTAATAAGTTATAACATTTTTGGGGCATTTTCAAGGTGACTAGTGAAACGTTGCTGAACATGGACAAACAAGGGCAAATGTAAAAAAAACATTGAACCGTGCAATTATGAGCAATGTTAAAACATTTAAAACATTAAAAAAAAACATTAAAACAGCAAAACACTTCAGTCATGTGACTTATATTCTGATCTCTAGTCTAAAGTGGGAAGCAAAATAAATGGACATTGTCTTAAAACAGGCATAGAGTTTTTGAAAGCCTTGGAGGCAAAACCCGCCCGAACTGCCGTTCATTTCCCCCTCCCCGCTCCCGACCCCTCTCGGAGGGGATTTCAGACCTGAGTACTGGTCAAGAGGTAGGAATGAAGGGTTACAAGATGACCTGTGCATTCATTATAATTGGGTGATGCCCGGATCAAGGTTAACACGGCGAGGTTTTCAAACAGTAGGGGAAACATTTACCTTATCTGACTTATCGTAGTTCACTGTATATTCATAAAGAGCCTGTTAGTAGGGTAAAAAAATAGGAAAATCAGATCTATTTATAATAAAACACCAACTATATTACTGTAAACAAATAATGAATCGTTAGATGAGGAGTAAATAGCTAACGGTTAATTCCCTATATGTACATTCAAACGACCACCGCGATTATTTGATAAAAGACAGTGCCATTTTCATCTCCACCCCAAATGCTGATAAATTCGGAAAAATATAAAGCGCCATGTTCTTGTTCACACCTTATGAATCACATTTTTACGAATGTGAATGAATAACAACTTATTATATGTGACTAGTCCCTTTTCAATGAAATCTTCATGTCAATACATCCCGCATGAAAAAGTTGACACCATCCAAGAACAGCCTTAAAGCTGCTGATGAACAATGATTTACTGTCTCTATCTCTCTTCATGTACTTTACCCCTATAGCCATCTAGACTGTTCACAGTCTCCTATTCTTTCGTGAGATCGTCGAGATATAGCGCGTCTTACCGTAATGTACCGAGGGGACGGGCGTCGGGGAACCCGGATTATAGCTGTAGTGAGAGGGGGCGAGAAAAACCTCCCAAACCGCCCCCGTCCCCTAAGTAGTTTGACACTCATGCAAGATTGCAGCCTGTAACGCAAAGCGCTCGATCTCGACGATCTTACGGAAAAATAGAGGACTGTGAACAGTCTAATAGCCATCCAACGGATCAAAAAATGATCTTTTACCTGGTATATAAAGTTGTAATGTTCCAAGGAAGACACAATACCATGTCTGTCACGCCTAAGATTCTTTGACAGCTCAAAGACATCAACAACTGATGTCTTACTCTCCTCGTGACTCTTAACGCCAATATCCACAGCAATATACACCCCGGTAAAACCTAGGCCATCACTGAAAGACAAATAAAATAAATTTTTCTCCTTACACTTCTCAATTTTATCTTTTGTAGAGCGAGTTTTACGACATTTCAATTCCACCATACATAAACGCTCGGTTATTTTTAGGCATAATTGAAAGGGCGTTGGCCTAAAATAAAATCATCGTCGGCCTTTTGTTTCTTTTATATTCAAAAGGATAATTTTTAGACATTATTCTAAATGCAACCACTATAAAGGAAACGCCTTCGCCAGGGGCCCAAAAATGTGAAGTTTTCTGTGTGCGCATTGTAAAACAAATACACTGAAAGGCTAAGGCGGTTATACGGTAAACACATAGCAATTTTCTCTGACCATTTCCACGGAGAGGATGTTTAATTGGCTACGACCCAGAAAAGTTTAAGCATTTTTCTAAAGCGGTATCTTCGATTTCAGACTGTCCCTTTCTTGAAGCAAGTCACCTACCTGCAATGTACGATGGTGGGGACGTTAGTGTCCCCATACTTTTTCCTCGTTTCCCTCGTGGCCGTCACAAACCCAACAAACAAGGCCACGTTTGGTATGGCACGCTCCTTCCACGAGGTGAATCGAAAGTGCGAGACTTCACGCGGAGTTGCTACGTTCTAAGAGAGTTTAAAGGTATACAAGTCTTAATTAACATCTGTAAAATTCGTTGTGGCTTTCTACGATGATGTAACGCTGTGAAATTTCAACTTGCAAGCTTGGACAACCGAAACGTTCTTTTAGGACCGGAACCAAAATTAATAGTTAACTAAATTGTATGTGTGGAGGCGGGTGTGGACGAGCGGTTAACACCTCGACCTCCGGATCTGGAGGTCCGGGGTTCAAGTCTCGCCCGTCGCGTTGTTTCCTCAGACAAGGAACTTTACTTCAATTTTTCTCTCTTCACCTAGGTGTTTTAATGGGTACCGGTGACATACTGCTGGGGGGTAACCCTGCGATGAACAAGCATCCCGTCCAGAGGGAGCAGCAATACTCCTAAGCATGCTTCATGTTTAGGAAACCGTGATAAGCCCCGGCCGTTTGAGCCTTTTTTAGCCTTTATATTGTATGCAAAGTTTATAAGTTTATGCGACGGGTTCCTCCCTTCGTCCAGTCACCATAATAAACACTGGAAACGTTTTCGCCATATAGTCATCGACATCGTCATCATCGACCTCTTCACTGTAGTCGTTATATTGCTACTAAACTATCAACACATTTATTCGCATTTGTTTACTTTCGTTAAAAAAATTCGTTTCTTTCATCATCGACATCGTTACTGCCATTAACAACATCATCATCTAATTCATCGACTTCTTCTTCATCATTATCATCATCACTATCACAAACTTACACGTACTGAAAGAATACCAAACCTTACACGACCACTAGGATTGGAAACTATAAACTTTAGAAGCGTTTTTGTAAATGTAGCCGAAATTTACAAAAACGTCACCTTAATTATATTGTTTTCCTCAACAAAACTGTGATTTAACAGGCAGGGCCAGGAATTGAGAATCCTACCTTGCTATCCCCAATGCTTAAAACAGTCAAGCGATAGTCTGCCTTTTCTGTCTTCTGTTTGACCGTCACATTGATGGAGCCAAAAACTTTCGAACGCCCTTCTCCTTTCGGCAAATAGTCCACAAATTCAGCCTTTAAAGATAAAATTCAGTGTAAAAATGTATGGGGTCAAGAGAGTATTCCAATATTCTTCTCTTGATGGGGGTTTAACTGACTCGGGTAGACAAGCAGTTATTGAAAGAACAGTGGTATTCTTGTGAAAGGTTTGAACCCAGGAGTCATTTCAAAAGTAGGTTGAGTTTGATCGTCCGGGTGAACGTAGTCCTGAATAGGACTGTTGTTGTAGACAGTGATTGACGTTTCGACAACCTGTGCGGTAGTCATCTTCAGAGTCAAAGTGAGTTGTATCACGTCAGTTGATGGTACTATACTCTGGTTATTGATCTGATTGGTCAATTATGTCGCGATGTTATTTGTCGTCTGTCAGTTAAGCCGTGATGTTATTGGCTATGAAGACTCGCAATGAGTAATTGGTGCGTTTCGATCCGTCTATTGTCACAGTTTAAGAGTCC
>NC_133205.1:24414821-24452321 GCF_958299795.1 Porites lutea | reverse complement strand
TGAGTAGCTCTCATTTCCAACAACATTCTACAGTAATGGAATTAAGAGAGAGATGATTCCGTGTTAAAACTACTTTCACCTAAAGGAAAACTTATACATGAAGTGTTGCAGATTCCTAGATCATGCGAGGATAGCTTAAAAATTATGAATAAGAGAAAATAGAATTATGGAAATGGAGAGTAAGGGTGGCGCAGTGGTGAGAGCACTCGCCTCCCGCCAATGTGGCCCTGGTCCAAATCCTGGTGAGGAGAAACGGATGTTTTCGCAGGCTAGGCTAGAAAACGAGAGAAGATAACCATGACACAGTTACGGATTCATATACTGGTATACCCTGAAAACGCCATGCGTGGAATTTATGGTTACAGTGATATCCTCTTCTTGAAGGTAGGAGAGGGAACGAATTTGGTTTAAAGTCATCAGCCACTTCGATCCCTAAAGAAGGGATTACCTTCAACCGCTCGAAAGAAAGTCAAGAAAATCTCATTTTTGTCTTGCAAGCGACAAAAAAGATTTTAGAGGACAAACGACTGACAGGTAAAACCGTACTTTTTCGTTTGCAGATTTCCAATGCCCGTCATTTTGAGTCAACATGATGATTTTACGTTGTTTCTTGACAAGAGTGGCAACTCAAAAATTCTGTAACGATTTTCAAAAGCAGCTTGATTTCCAGTGAAAAGAGAAGTTTTATTCCTGGCCAACTGATTCTTTGCCACCAACATGGCCGCCATGATGTAACGTGCGCGCCAACAATTCAAAATGTTAACGCGCGAAAAAAAAAAAGAAAAAGAAAGAAAGAAAGAAAGAAAGCTGGTGAAAAAAGAAAAGAAAAATATCATAAAGCATCCAATTTCTGTTTCATTTACATTCATTGTTTCTACTTCTTAAAAAAAAACACAAGTTCTGACAAGTTGACTATCAGTTTGTTACAATGATAACTTGAGTAGATGTTCCACTTACATGCCTAATTATGTAATTGTTCTTACTTTGTCGATGCTGAGGCTGTTATTGTTGTTGGCACCGAAGTCGTTGATATCGTCATAGCCACCATTGATGTGACTGCTCTTGTCCATATCTCCTTTCATGTTAGGGCCATCATCTTGTTTCTTACTTTTCTTATTTCCATCTCCTTTTGAGTCCTCTTTCCTCCTGTTCTGTTTACCTTTGGTTCCAGCTGAGGCGATTTCGCCATTGTCAACATGAATGACGTGTAGCGCATGACCAGAGCTTTCAGAATCATATTTTTGACTTCGTCTGCGTCGTCTTTTCCCACAACAATACAGCTGTGATACAGACAGTTAGAATAGCTAGAAACGTTTAATAAATTTTTTGCAGAGGAGTGCTTATTCGAAGGCTGCGCATTTATTTGAAAAGGGCACCAACTTTTTAGCTTGTTTGTTTTGTTTTTCCAATTCAGACCACGTGATGTTCTCTGTCGAATTTGCCTTTTCATAAATTATGCATACATATGCGCGGGGGTGCAGGTGTTTAGGACGACAATAGGACAATTGCACGATGACGATATTTGACTACAACTGCCAGAATTCATTTCGGTTTTGCTTTGTATTTAAATTTGTCAATCCCGCTGAGGATTAAAGAAAAACAGCCTTAATTTGCACAAGAAAACAACAAACTCAAGGATCCTGATAGTTGTAGTATAATGACGTCATCGTGCAATTGTCCTATTGAAAAAAACAGTCCTTTGGGGTACCATCACTTGGTCTGAAAAAGGTCTATTTGCGCATTTACGGTAATTAAGACCCTGTTTACATGGAGTGGGGGACCCCGGTCTAGTGGGGTAGGTTTCTTTTGTTTTGTGTCCCCCAGAACATGAAAACAAAAGAAACCAACCCCACTAGACCGGGGTCCCCCAATCCATGTAAACAGGCCCTAAACCCGATAGAACCTAACGAAATTTAGTGCCAACATGACTCGTGTCGCATTGGCCTTGCGCTCCACTAGTATCCCTTTAATTCGGACACAGGGCAAATGGAATATACATGTATACCAATAAAGGATGTATAACTTACACAGCAACAAGCCATAAGCATTAGAAATAAACCAACAGCCCCACCAACAGCAATCAGTATAACAGTCAGAGACGACACTTTGTTGTCATCGTTAGTTTTGTACTTGGAGGCGTCATTTCCAGCCAACTCTACTTTAATAACCTTTCGGGGAAAATTAACTCAACATTAATATTTATATATATTTCTACTAGGTTTAAAAAATTACGATTGCACCCAAAATACGGAGGTGGGCAGAGGTCCGTTGGTTAACACCTCGAACTTTATTTCTCAAGCGTTGATGTTGCGTTGTTTCTTTAGACCGAAATAACTTTAATTTGCTCCACTGTCCCAGGCTTAATACTGCTGGGGATATAACTATTCAGGATGGAATAACAATAGTCATACGAATGCATTCTACTCTAATCGTGTGGGTCTCTTTAGCTCGTATGAGTCTCTTGTTTTAACGTGCAGTTTATTCAAAGACCTTTCTTACGCTCAAGACTTTGTCAAGATCACAGGGAGATTGAGAGAGACCTCGGCTATTAAAGACAATTTTGGCTTCAAAAACCTCTCTTAAAATTCAGAAGCAGTTATCGTGGAATAGAGCTGACTCAATATTAACAGGTTATTTAGCAGGGCAAGTTGTGTGGGGAAAGAAAACAGAAAATGCTAGGACGTTTCTGAAGAACATTACACTTCACCCTATAGCAAAGACGTGCATGCATGACGTGCATGCAAGACGGCATAGAATTAAAAAGA
The DNA here is from genome assembly GCF_958299795.1 of Porites lutea. Taxonomy (NCBI): domain Eukaryota; kingdom Metazoa; phylum Cnidaria; class Anthozoa; order Scleractinia; family Poritidae; genus Porites; species Porites lutea. The sequence goes on along the minus strand of NC_133205.1, from coordinate 24,449,556 downwards.
AATCACTAAGCTGATAGAGCCGGGGCATTTTACTTGGGCTATTTAGCTTTTTTTCAGGGCTTTTCCCTCATCTTTTTAAACTTTTCCCCTCGATTCTACGACAAAAAGCAATGAGAGATTTGTTGGGAAGAATTCAGGCGTGGTGAAACTGCAGTATAAACGAGATCTTGGTAAAACGAATAACATTCTTTACCCCAAACTATAGGAGAATGTAAGTGACAAGATCGCGAAAAGGGACAATTTCTTCAGTCATTGGCCGTTTTTCATTATGCTAGAGACGTTAAAGTCGTCTAGACGTGTTTAAGGTCTGAGAAGTTTAAGTTGACTAGTGAAAAAATGGGATGCATAAAAGGAGACGGTAACATCGAAAAAAAAAGAGAGTTTTCTGGAAAAAAATACTCAACACTGACTCTTCAAAGTCGTCTCTGAACCAGTTGGGCATTAAGGCGTCCCAGTTTACGGCGTTCCGTTTTTATGCTAGTCGCATTTAATGTCTGTCGTCAGACGTTAAATGCGTCTGTCTTATTTACCTTTTTTATACGACTTTAACGTCTCTAGCATAAAAATGGTCATGTTGCAGCTCCACTGTATACATATATCTTACACTTTCAATACCTTTTCCTCAAAATCCGGTCCGAGTTGCTTTGTGTTTCCGTTTTCAAAGAACATAAGAAACACTTTGTAGGCCTTCAAAGTGAGACACTTGTGCAATTCTTTTGTTCCAGATTTTGAGACATAAAACCACACTTCCGCCTGCTCGTTCTTTTTACTGGGATCCGCACAGTTTTTTGCCACGTTGACATAGATAATCCTATCTGCAGAAAGCTTAGTACCCGTTTTGTCATGCACGTTGGATGCTATTTGTTCTTTTAAAGTCTCTTGCTTAGGGCAGAGCTCACCCCAAGTCATTCCAAGCTTCAGTTCAACGTACAGATCCGGTTTCCTGCCCAGGGTAGGGAACGTAGCTTTGATTGTCGTTGGTTTCGACGTCTCTGGCCTGGTAGTCAGTGCGGGCGTTGTAGCATCCTGAGAAGGTGGTTCAGTCGTTGGTGCCGGGGTGGGGGGCTTCGGCTTGTGAGACACCAAATGAACGTATACTCCATAGAGTTGCACCCAATTCCCACTGGTATCTGGGCGCGTTGGTGTCTTAAGAAGTACCTTTATACCCCAGCCATAAATCCCAGGCTTTTTACATTTGAAGAGAGAACCAAGAGTCTGGCCGATCTTATCTTCTGTGTTTGACCTCATGTACACATCACTGACCCCACGAACTGTGGTTAAGTTGTGACATTTCAAGGTTCTGACTTTAGTTTCCACGTACAGTGGTTTAAGGTTTCCGTCAGCTTTTATATTTCCGTCTATAAACTGCCAGAAGCCCATGCTAAGATTCTTGTAGAGTTCGGTGTCCTTGTCAGCTGTATCATTTTTTATGCAGCTTGGGACACTCTGGAAAAACGTAACTTCAAAAATCTTTCTTGTTATTAGAGATTTAGGGTCAACAGTTACCCGAATAGTCGGCTTCAATAGTTTTATGCTGCCAATTTTTGCAAAACGCATAGCACTGTCCAGAGGGTTAAGGCCCTGTGACGGTAACTCAGAAGTTTGAGAACTCATTCCAATATCGATAACCACGGTCTTGTTACTCGGCATGTCAATATTAACGTACTTGAATTTCTTGTCAACTTTAAATGCGTCTACTATTGTCGTCTTTAGCTCCATTTTGGTTTGTGTCGTGTTACTACTTTCGCTTTTCAGGGAAGCGATTATATGGAAAAGTTTTTCTCCGGGAATAAACGATTTCCACTCTGGGACAACCGAGATATTTCCAACTTTCCCAGCATCCACTGCGTTCTTCAAGTTCTTCAGGATTTTGTTTGGGTTTGGAGATGTTGGTTCGTTTATCTGGAAGCGCGTAGTTATCAAAGTTATGTTATCCTCTTTCAGACACTCAATATGTGTGATGTTAAAGGCAATATATTTGGGATCAGACGACATTACGGTGCTTAAAGCGTTCTCGAAGTCTCCTCTTTGGTCAAAACCCTTGTCTGCAGCCGAATCGTTGCAAGCGAATTTCACTTTAAAATCGACGTCGAAAATAGACCCTGAATATAGGTTTGAATCAACAGAAAACCCACCAAGGTCTCTATCACTCATGTCGTTTGCAAGTTGGGTCTTTATGAAAGGCTCAGCGGCGCTTAAAGCGGTTACTTTGAGAACTGCGATGACACTTCCTGGCTTGAATTCTACAACGTCAACACTAGCATTTCCGACGTTTTTGAGAACATGCGAGACTGCTACAGTAAGGTTTTTTGCTAAGGCAGCGAATCTTGAACTGTTTCTGTTGAGAAGATCCTCAGACCATGTTACACTGGTTAGTTGAATGGAAATCTGAAAGAAGGAACTCTGCGGGAGACTTGGGCTAGCGGTAGAGGAAAGGCGCAATGTTATCTGGGTAGGGGCGACGACACTGGGAGAAGCCGCTGAGTAAGGAAGAACGCTCACAGAAGTCGCAAGGCTTGGCGACAAAGTTGATGTAACTGCTGAAAGGAATGAACAAGAGAAAGTTCCAGTTAGTTCAACAACTGGCCGCTCCTAAAATGGCGTAACTTTCTGCGAGAGGGGAATAAGTTTTCATCCTCTCCTGGTTACACTTTTATTTTTTGTCCAAAAATATCCTAAGATTATATTTAACCTACGAATAAATTTTTTTTTTGTTTGCTATTGAGACGAAATTACGTGAATTTTCAACAAAGAAGTAATAAGCACAATTTGGTTTTGGTTTACCTATTATAAAATTACAAAAAAACCCGAAAGGATCTCGTAAATTTCCCCATTATTGTTTTCATTGGCCATTGAGAGGCATCCTTGAATTTTCAGCTTTAATAAAAAGATGACACGGCTATTTTCAAATTATATTGTTTGTTACCTTATCATCACTTATTCTCGAGATTTAAAAAAATTCGTGAAATTAAAAGGTGCCGCGAAATTTACTTGTAGTGACCTATATAAGAATCAAATTTCAGTTCAACGCATGTCCTTATTCCTCATCATCTTACTCATTTGCTGAATAAGGTCCTGCAACACAGGACAACATATCCTTTATATTAAAAGTGCAGATAGTTTACAGCTTAGTATTAGGCCGAAGTTCAGAAACAAATGGAAACGGCCGGAACTAGCACTGATGCGATTAAGGTCGATTTAAGGCTATCCATGCTCAAGCCCTTACAAGCCACCTGGCTGGTAAGCCTTTACGACTAGTGGGCAGGCAGTATGGGAAAGCGGCACATTGCAAAAGGATGGAGCATAACGGAAATATCCGAACTTGTTCAAAGGAAAGATAACCTTATCTCCTGAAGGTCCATTGGAAAACATTGAGGCAATCATTATCTGAAAGCTAATTGGCAGCGCCATTGAGTTAAATAGTGCCTACGTTGCTTAATATATCAGTCTGTTGCGTTTCTATTTCATTATGATCAAATGCAGAAATGGAAGTTTAAAAAACGAGTACCATTGTACTTGATTCGCGAAATTTAACTACCTTGAATAACGGTGATTCGACAAAATCGCGAAATTTAAGTGCCGCGAAATATTTCTGTTCTAAATTCGCGAAATTAAAGTCGCGTGAAAATAAGCGATAATAAGGTACTACTTGTTTAAGAGCCCATGCCTGTAGATATCGAGAATCGCTGGCCAGGCTAAAAAAATCGAAAATTCTGATAATTTGTCAGAAAAACCCCTTTGGGCAACTACCTTCGAAAAAAATATTTTCAACTTTCAAGAATCTATAGTTTTCGAGAAAATGATGAAAAACGAAAATAGCGGTTTTTACCTAATTAATTATGCAAAAATTAGAGTAAAAGTGGCCTACTTTATCGCCTCTGTACCTAGGCAAGATTCAAAGCTATAAATCAGAAGTATCTTTGTTTAAGAGAATTCTATCTTTTCTTTCTATCAATTGTATGTTTTAAGCCATAAACTTAATTTTGAATTTTTTATGGTTTTTTAAAAACTACCATCAATAGCACTTTTTAAAATGGCTAAAAAATGAGCAACTTCAGAGGCAAAAAACTCACCTTGGTATGTGTGATACCTAGCCAAAATGTATACTAGGACAAAGTTCCGCTCTTATATTAACAGAATATGAAATAAAAAATCTGGGTACTCCGGATTCGCCTTTACAAAATAAAAAGTTTCGTGACCACCAGTGGAAAAATGTCTCAAATTTGCATAAGTCAAATTTGTAGAGAAATGTTGCGACAGCCGGTTTTGTTTCAATTCAGGGTCAGTATGTAATGTTCGGGAACATCACGAAGTAAGAAAACGTTTTTTGATAAAGATTATGTTAAAATATCAGAGTAATTAACCGTTCACAAAAAAATAATAATAAAAAAAGACCTCGAAGATGCGTTATATAAAAGCGCCGAATTATTATGTAAACTATACCCCATGTCTCTCGCTTCTTTTCCTAACTTCCTTGTATTAGCATCCATCTGTATTATCGTAAATTCGCCTCCGGTATGTCTAAAATAGGTAGGTACATTTTCCTTGAAATTTTATTTTGAAGGAGGTTTTTTGCAAACGGGATACACTGCGTGAGAGGAAGTCATAAACTAACCGTTAGAGTAACAATGTCACGCAACGACGTTTCGAGCAGCTCCGCCTTCTTTCACTGATTTTTTTCTCCTTATGAAATTTTATGGAAACTTTGTTTTGAACAGACAATGCGTTGTTTGCAACATCATTTGTTTCTCAGTAGTTTATTTTCTTTTCAAAGAAAGGATACTAACTTTGCATGCCTGTCAGTCACGCAATAAAAGTTAGCATTTTCTTGTCAGAGATGTTGAAATCTGATTTTTTTTACTACGTATTACAAACAACAAACCGTCCCTTGGTTAATTTCTTTACCTTTTCACGAATAGAGGTATAATTAGGCAGCTACCAAAGGCCCTAGGAAACAGCTAAGTGATCGTAGTTCATACGGTCCAGCGGTTTCTCTCCTCCGAAACGAATCCGAAACATCTTTCCCACAAAAACTGCCTCTTTTAGGTCATCGCGGAGTTGTACCACCTGCCAAGGGGCGTTTTCCTTCAAATACAAAATTATATTTGTTGATTTCAAAATATAATGTAGCAGCGCCTTAGTGTGTAAATCTATACGCGAAACCCATAAACCAAAACAAGTTCCAACCGACGCCGCCGAAGAACTGGAAAAGGAGACTACAGTCGAACCTCCCGAAAGCGACCACCCAAAATGCGCAGACTTAGTGGTCGCTAACGGGAGGAGGTCTCTTACGAGAATCGAACCACAGGAGGTTTCTTTCCGAAGAAAACTGGACACATCTACTTTAAGGAAGATAATTTATTGCATGCAATTTCCAAGTTACGATATGTGCAGTTCCATGTTGTTGTTGTTCCAACCACAAGAGATCAGCAACTCGCCAGGTGGTCGCTTACAAGAGGTTAAAAGCAATGCAAAATCATTAAACAGTCAGCCCCAATTAATGGTAGCGGGGGCTTACAGGAGAGATTCCAACTGTAAGACTTACTGGGTGGGTTTTGCATACCTGCCAACCTCCGGAGATCTAAAATCTGGAGACTCTCTATTTTGCACTACACCCCCCCCCCCTCCACCCCCGAATGTCAACAGCACCAACACCTCCACTCCCCCCCCCCCCGCGCAAACAAATTGCCTTAGGACATTATATGACGTCTTACACGACGTACATGGGATCAAAATGCGCTTCATCATTGTAATGACGAACTAATCTTTGTCATTGACTAAACATGTGCAAAAATGTTCCAGAAACTGTACAATGAATAAAATAAAGTTCGAATTTTGTGAAAAAATGGACTAAATTTCAAACTAAAGCACAGAAATGCTCAAAAGTCCATTTATCCGGGAGATTTGGTGCTCTAACCGGGAGATCGGGAGATTTGATGAAAAACTTGGAGACTCCCGGGAAAACCGGGAGAGTTGGCAGGTATGGTTTTGGTGCTTTGGATAGGTGGTCGCACATGGAGGTTCAACTGTACTCCAACAGAGTAAATCACCTTTCACGACGATGCGACTAGGATTTGTCCATGGAAGATAAGACTCCTTGTTCACCGCTTTTGAGCTACTCTAGCCAACTCCTACCCATGTGGAGTGCTTGCAAAACGTAGCATCATCGTGAAAAGAGAAGTATCAGAAAGGTCATCCTTGTCGCCGCTGGCCTATTGCAGTATGCGGCAACGAACTTATATCGACGTAAGTACCATGTACTTACCGGGCAGTAAGGCGACGCAGAGTAAAAGCGTAACTTGACTATACGTTTTTCAGTTTACAGCAGACCCGAGTTTTGTTGAAAGAAATACCTGCCTTTTGCTCAGGAGTATTAACGTCAGTACCCGCAATGTCCCAGCTCGTGCCTTCACGCCGGAACGTCCGATCGAATCACTGTTCAGTTGATAGTTACCCTTCTCTTCCTCTTCCCGACTTATCTAGGAAGATCGAAGGGCCTCTGCTGGCATATCGGTACCATAAAAGCATGTGCCCTCTCCAAGAAAGATGTATGAGCGCGAAATTCATTCAGGTGAATAAATTAAAGTTAATATAAGTCATCTGACATGAATAATATTTCTTTACACACTTCATAAGCTCACAGTTTTTTCGTCGTACCGTTAAAAATAAAGTCTGACTGTGATGAGTTTGACAACGGTCACGCAATTGCAGAATACGGTACTCCAACACCCAACAACAATTGCTGAGCAACCTTAATTTTATAATGAACAATTAAGAAGAGCTAAGATACAAATTACAAAACATTTAACATTAGCTATTCTCTTGGTTATGCTATTTCAAGCCCCAAATATTGCGTGATGCTAACAGTATTGAAACCGGTCCTTGTGTACGATAGGAATATGCAGATGCATTTTTATGCAAATTTGCCACATTGTGTCACCAACCTTCACAGCAATTTGTTATTCGTGATCAATTTTTCAGATCCTTTACTTAATTTTAGCTTCATTTAAAGGCGCTTTCATCATTTCTCCTACGTTTCGAATATACAACGTACCGAAATTACAAAGAAAAATCAGGCGGCATCATTTCTCTACCCATTTTTGACTTATGCAAATTTTGACATTTTTCCACTGGTGGTCACGAAACTTTTTATTTTGTAAAGGCGAATCCGGAGTACCCAGATTTTTTATTTCGTATTCTGTTAATATAAGAGCTGAACTTTGTCCTAGTATACATTTTGGCTAGGTATCTCACATACCAAGGTGAGTTTTTTGCCTCTGAAGTTGCTCATTTTTTAGCCATTTTAAAAAGTGCGCTTGGTGGTAGTTTCGAAAAAACCGTAAAAAATTCAAAATCAAGTTTATGGTTTAAAACTTACCATGGATAGAAAGAAGAGATAGAATACTCTGAAACAAAAATATTTCTGTTTTATAGCTTTGAATCTTGCCTCGGTACAGACGCGATAAAGCAGATCATTTTTGTCTAATTTTTGCATAATTAATTAGGTAAAAACCGCTATTTTCGTTTTTCCTCATTTTCTCGAAAACAATAGATTCTTGAAAGTTGAAAAAATTTTTTCGAAGGTAGTTGCCCAAAGGGGTTTTTCTGACAAATTATCAGAATTTTCGATTTTTTTATCCTGGCCAGCGATTCTCGATATTTACAGTCATGGGCTCTTAAATACTTACTAAAATAGTCAGCTTTTTGAAAGACATACGGACACTTGGAATCAGCGCAAAGTGTTCTTAACTTTAAGTACACTGCTGAGGTTGAGTCGGTTCGAGTCAAGGGGATGCCACAAGGGTTTGGCAATGGGGATGCCCGAAACTCGGGGATGCCTTTATCACTGTAACACCGGCAAGGAAAACTAAAAAGACTGAGGAACAACAGGGACTCAAAATAATTAAAACTAACTTAAGTTAATTTATACAGTAAAACCTCCTCCTTTGGGAAACCCCCATTCAGGGGACACAAAATTTGGTCGTCCCGGAAACTTGTTTACATTCAGTGTAATGTTTGTATCTGTTGCCTCCATTGAAGGGACATCTCTATTCAAGGGAAAGGGACACTTTTTCTGGTTCCCAAATCCCAGGCTTAACCTCTATTCAGGGACATTTGGTTCTTTCCCCAGTGTTGTCCCCTGAATGAAGGTTCCACTGTAGTAATTAGTTTTATTTTTCATGGGATCAAACAATATAGAGACGTACACCGACAAAACACCTTTTAAGTAAAGTAAACACGTTTTGAAATGCCGCCCTGTGTAAACCCGTTATTAAGAACTCCATTGATTGATGAAAATTAATTGACTCCAAAAATGATACTTAGTCTGCTGGGTTTTTGTTCTTCAATCAGCGACAAAGATAAATTCTTACACTAAAATTCAAATGAAGCTGTCAAAACTAAATATCTAGCAAGCATGTTGTTTACCTTCTCAATTTTCAAACGTCTCGCAAAGTAAATATTTTTTGGACATTTTACGTTTGTTCACGAGGTTTCTAGGCAACGAGTTCAACGACGTTGCCTCGCCAGCTTACCAAGGTTACAGGGTCAGGTCATATCTCTATCACAAACACTCAACTACGTCTCGCAGCGGAATTGAAATGCATGCAACTAATCAGCTCACTGCTCATAAACCGCAGAAGAAAACATCTACTCTAACTTGATTTGACCCATCAGAAGTCTAGTCCTGTGTCAACACAGGGCCACGTGTTTATAGAATCCCAGATATGATTTTTGTTGTGCTAATAATTAAACTTCATTTGATTTCACAAAAAATCACTCAGAATCGGGACAAACACAAAAAGACCAATTTGAGAATATGTAGGGACTAGTAGTTTAAAATTCAAGTACGAATTATTTACCAAAACTAAATGGAAACTGACTATACTGTACATTCCTGGGTGGTCAAACTTTGGGGTGTCTTTGATGTCCATATATTTGCATAGTAAACAGTACTACAGGAAAATGCTGTTCAGTGGTTTTTTCCCTCCTCCACAAACCGTTAATGTGAAAAAAACCTTAAACAAAAGTAAAGCGGAAAACAAAACAAAAAAAAAAAGGAAATTACTAACTCAGTACACGACAGCTACTATAATTTTAATCGTACGCTGAAAATTCGAGTTCCATTTATTGATTGTAAATCCCGGTACGGGAATATTCTTTTGACATTAATGACCGATAATAGTAAAAATCACCGAACATACATTTTAGCTTGTTACATAAAATACTTTATACTTATATCGCCGATAAGTTTCTTTGCATGTCGGGGCATGCATGTTTTTCTACAAAGCTCTTGTTTGCATGTGTTGAAAAGTGGGAGTGGTTCTTTTTTTCTATCACATTTTGACTTATGCGGGTCTACATAAAACATAACAACAACACTAAGATAGGTCATTTAAAGAACTACTAACATGAACGTACAGAATTTAATTCAGTTACAAAAAAGAGTAAAGAACGCTTAACACTTACGTCCAACTTGAGCAGCCAGGAGCCCTAACAGTATACAAAAAAACGCCCGTTTTCTTGCCGCATCGTAGTCTACATAACTCGGTTGTTCAGAAAAAGTAGGCATCCTCACCTGTAAGAAAACAAGAAAGCGGGAAATTCAGTAGCTTTCAGAAGACATAGTTACCCTAACAGTCATCAACTAAATCTCTTTTAACTATAGCTACGTTTTAGATATACTTCTTAGCATTCAGTTATTAGGCGTAAGGTGGACTTAGAAGGTATAACCTCAAACATAAATGTTGAATGACAATAAATAAATGTGAAATGAAGCATTGCCAAATGATATATATATATATATATGTACAACTAGGAAACTCAAAATTGAAATTGGTAGCAAAGAAACGCCGTTTTTGCCATAACTGAACCTCCGAGTCGGAACGGAATTATCTGACCAAGAAATGACCAAAAAAGTTCGCCCACACTAGCGTTCCAGTAGACATTCCATTAAACTATCTACCCATATTAGATTGAGGCTTGTAAATTAAACGTAGGATCCACGCCGACAACCTCAAGTGACTGATAGCCTTTCTTCTTTTATAACTGAGTTGATCGACTTCTTCTGTGGAAGTGCTTCAGCGTCAATAAACTAGTATTCTGTTCGTCTCCTTTCAAGTTTTAATTTAATTGAGTTGTTTACCCTTCTCTATTGTCTGTTGGCTTGATTGACCTCTTCTGATTGACAGAGAAGAGCCCAGAAGAGTAAGACTTCTTTAATCAGCAAAATTCTCGAAGATTAAGGAGACAAAACCTTCAAATCCCAGAAAATTTTCAGGTCGACTGCCGGTCGCTAAAACACTAAATGACCTGCAGTCTACCCTGTTAGCAGACTCGCTTCGATCTTTCCTAGATAAGTCGGGAAAGGAGAAAGAGGAAAGAGGAAAGAGGAAAGAGGAAAGAGGAAAAAGGAAGCTTAAAAAAGTTTTTAGTGTCATAAAACATGGTTTCGTTTTCTGAGCCCAGCGTAAACCAAACGCTGACTTGAGATCTATAAAGCGTTTCAAGATCGCTTGACTTTTCTTAATCGACATTAATAGTTTAGATTAGATAAGTCAAGTACTAATTTTCTTTTACCTCTGTTAAAGCATTAATCTTTATTGCGGCTAAATAACCTTTCAAATGAATAAGATTTTTTTGCCTTTCTGGGCTTCAATAAATGATCTCACACGCACACCTTCCTTCCGCATTGCCGTGTTTTCGTCCATGCCTTCCTCCTGCCTCCAACCTATGGCTGTCGCTGCTGTTATTCCAAATCGCTTGAGCTTGGTTTCATTATGGCTACGAGAGGGGCAACGATGATGATCGTGGAAATTGACTCGCCAACTTTTCCTTTGATTACGTTCATTATTCGTGGAAAGAGTAGAAAAATGAAGGTCTCCCGGAGCCCGTTGGAAGAATTGCGAAAACGTCTTGGCCTCGGCGAACCACAGGCAGCCCAAGCGCACTATGTGTGGGTTCGGGCTTCAGAGGTCATTTGGTCGGAATATACTAGAATAAGTAGTGTATTATCTGATGCTAAATAAACGCAAAAATCTTAAAGATATTAAGTCTTCTTATTTGTCTATCTGTACTAGTAGCCTTTAAGATAACGAAGGTCGATATTTCTTGCATTATTACATGTGATTCGGGCCCTAATGTTCGAATTTTATCACATGTATTCGAATCTACAACGCTAAGAAAAAAAAATCATGATCACTCGAAATATTGATTCAAAAAGCTCCCTTACCTTTAGTTCATAGCCACTCTGTGTCCTACGGTCGGTTTAAATGCCGTTTAGTCGATAGTGTTCAGTACTCGATGGAAAGAAAGTCGACTAAACGGCGTCTAAACCGGCCGTAGGACAGAGAGTGGCCATGAACTAAAGGTAAGGGAGCTTTTTGAATCAATATTTCGCGTGATCTTGATTTTTTTTTTCTTAGCGTTGTAGATTCGAATACATCTGATAAAATTCGAACATTAAGGGCCCGAATCACATGTAATAATGCAAGAAATATCGACCTTCGTTATCTTAAAGGCTTCTAGTACAGATAGACAAATAAGAAGACTTCATATCTTTAAGATTTTTTGCGTTTATTTAGCGTCAGATAATACACTAATAATTCTAGTATATTCCGACCAAATGACCTCTGAAGCCCCAACCCACACATAGTGCGCTTGGGCTGCCTGTGCATGTGCTAGTAATTAAGAGATTAAGTGCAGGTACTAGTAATAAATTATATGGGCTACGGCACTTATGCAACCACAACTCAGTGAAACATGGTTTAAAGAGAGAATTAGTGCTGTTTCAGACTTCATAACTAGTATTCTGTCTTGTTTAATTCAAATTTTAAAAGTGGGCAAACTTTCCTAGAGTTGATGGACTGAATCCAAGAGAAATCGCCATGCGTCTAAAGTCGTAATCAGCAGGGCCGAGTTGTTCAAAGCTGGGTTTAGATAACCCGGGGTTAGTGCGAGATTTGAATTCGGATTTGAAAGCTTAAGAAACATTTCAGTTTTAATTCTTTTTTGTCTACAAGTTGATGATTGGAAACTCTAAAAATAACAGAGAAAATTATCTGAGAAAATGCTTTTGAACACAAGAAAAAGAAACCTGGGTTAAATTTAACCCCGGGTTAAGCGCTAATCGGCCTTCGAACAACTGGGCCCAGGTGATCAGTAGAGAAATAAATTGGGAAATTTCACATCGTACCTTATTACATTTATATATTCAAATTTCACGACTTTGAACAAGTTAAAGTGAACATGCAAACAATAAGTGTTGCAAACATAACAGGACACCAAAATTGAGTGACTCAAAAGTCTAAAATTAAGGTTTGTATAAAAAATTATAGTGGGTATCATGGACAATAAAATTGACTGTAAATAAAAAAGTTCTTTTATTAATGTTCAACATTAATATTGATGGTACATCATTTTCAAGTGAATTACCTTAAATGTACAGTAACTGTAGCTACATGTAATTAATAATATGAACAATAGAAGAAAATAACACCTTAAAAAAATTCTGTACATCAGACACTCTTTTAATGGAATAAATTTACTCTTGTTTATTAGTTGAAGACTGTCCTGACTTTATCCCAGCCTCGATTGAGTCCTTGATGGTAGCTCTCCAGCTGTAAATGACACAGAATATCACACATACAATACGCTTCCCACATTTAGATGATGGCCACAAACAGCTGCTAATTCTTCATGAGTACAATTAACTGTAAATCCCTGCCTCAAGTGATATTACATATTAAAGCTATCCTTGACCAAATAGCAAGAGAGATTAAGCATCCCGTTTACGACAAACGGCAAACGTGAATTTATACCACGTGACCAAGTTTTTCCTTTACTTGTCGTTTAACTGTTTATTATAACTTCACGAAAATCAGTAAATTCAGGCCAATTCTATCCATCAGGAAATTATTGTTTAAAGCTGTTTTTATCTGCTCATTTCTCAACTTGAATCTGACATTTGCCATTTGCCGTAAACGCAATGCTTAATCTCTCTAATGTAGACGGTATTTGCACTGTCTATATGTATACTTCTAGGGGACATAGAAAGTTGTCAAGGCTCAAGTGGAACCACAAGTCACAGGCGAGTGATTTCACTGCAAAAGTGGCTGTAATGAGGTTTAAAAAGTGAGGTATACTGCCTAAGACCCTCTAGTTATTGACTCTTCAGAGATTGCCGGGTGCATGTAGGAAAGCAAAAAGTTGTGTGGGGAATTTGGCTGTAAATGACTGCTTCCAGAAGGGGGTGGGGTAGTTTTTTTCTCTCTTGTACACTACGCACAAAAGGAAATTGAAAACAAAAAAATGAAAAAACATTTGTGGACAGACTAGGAGGTGTATGGACTGTGTCCTAGGACAAAGAAACATTTACTTAAAAAAGTGGAGAAGTTGCAGTTTTAGAGCTTGGTTTCTAATAGTTTCAATGCAATTTTAGCAAAAATATCCTCAACCCAAAGCTGGCCAGCTGGTTTTCCCAACTATGCCTGGAGTGCCCTGATGCCCTTAGCAGGGACACCTCATGACTTGTATACACAGTTTCTTCGCAAAGTGTCTCTGCTATAGCTTTGTTGCCTGCTTGCCTTTTCATGCTTGGTTTTTCCAACCCTCGCCCCTAGATAAGTATTGGCCAGTACATTGTAAGTGTTACACTTAACAGTTCAATGTGATGATGCCTGGCGGGGGCCCTCTCAGGGTTGCTATGGATAACTCCTTCCTTGTGCTAGAGCAATTCTTGCTTCACCAACTTTGTATGCACCAGCACCCAAGTTCATCTATTGGTGATTAGTTAAATACTAATATTATTATTGAAAATGGTGTGTGGAATATGGCCCATGCACGTTTCCCTTCCCCCTTGATTTACAGGGATTACACAATTTATTATAATTATGACCAATGAGAAAAAGGGAAGAGGAATTTTTATAAGCATTCTAAACAAATAACTGTCTCATGACATGGGGCCTTATTCCACGCAAACCATTAGATTATTATTGGTTTTCACACCTGTCCTAGTAGCATTTGATAGGCTGTGTGTAGCTTGTCCATGTCTTCTTCATGAAGATCCTCCTCTCGTTTAATCTGTACACAAAGATTTAAATAATTTATCGATAATAATTATTATTTATTAGCTTCCAAGTGAATTCACACTCAAGTACATTAAAAAACACCTATGGGGAACTGCACGCTATGGCACTTATTTCCTTTTGCCCTGTTAAAGGTGCGGTGCTTAATCGAGAGGGGCATGGCACTTATAAGTTATTTAAAAAAGGTGCAGCAAAAACAATATAATTATATACACAAGATTGAAAAAAAAAATGTTGTCGCTTGAAATTTTAAGTATAAACAATGAACGATGGGACCTCATGGATTTCTGGGTAGAACTTTATTAGCATTGCAAATTAAAAGTCCTTTTCAGAAATGTTTACATTATTCAAGCTTCTTGCATTGATACATTTCCAAAAAACCTCAAACAGTTTCTAGTTTTTGTGACGATAAGTTCACAACTTCACCTGTGCTGGACACATAAGAGATGTTTACAGTTAAAGAGTGTGGCAATGTTGCTAACACACACTTGAAAATCATAAGACAGGACCTAAAGGCTTTCTTGCAAGGAAAAAAAGAGACTGAAAAGACAATGGCATGCCTTAAACAGAGTACTCTAGGGATTTGCATCCACACGAGCATGTCATGACAATTTATAAAATAACTGAGATAGTACGCGTGATCTGATTGGTTAAAAACCTATGGTTTATTGTACCGGTAAACCCATAGAAAAAGACATCCGGACCACGAGCCATAAACAAAACCGGCTTAATTGATCTGCAAACAACGATTTTAGAAAGGCTAAGAAAAAGAACAAGTTACTTACCCAACCCTTCGTAATATTAAAAGCGTTGGTTTTCACATTTTATTACTGAACCTCACAATTCGCTACTGCCATAGCTTTAGAAGTTATAAATTACAAAGCTGGAAAACAATTTACATTTCACGACGATGCCAATCGCAGAGAAAGACAACAACTATGTGAATTTCTGGTGTAGAAAGTCTCTAGGAAAACTTAACCATGTGCCAACCAGCAACAAAACGGATAGTTTTAGCATTCTTGATTTATTTTATGTCAAAATTAAATTCCTTAATGAAAGAAATTGTTCCAAAAAGAGATCTCTGATCAAGATATGGTACAAAATCGGCCGCTGTAGGTTGTAAACAAGCTGCCAACGATGATGAAAGATGTCAGAGTTTCTGGCTGGTTTTTTCCAACATTTGCACAAATTATTCGGTGATATCGATGCCATAACCTACCTCAAACCACCTGACTTCACGAATCGACAAATATTAACGCCAATATGTGGCTACGGCAAAGAAACCTTTCTCCACCACTGACATATTTCCATCGGTCGCTGTACGTGCATATAAAGTTACATGCGACAACTTCGCAAATGCAGCCACGTCGTTACCGCAGCATTTCTTGATCATAATAAAGTCCAGAAAACAGATCTTAAACCACTGCGGCTTGTAAAAATTGAATGAAGTCCTCCATTACAATAGCTGTCAGTTCCGTCTGTAACAATGAAATTCTTACAGATCGACTCAACAAAATACAGCTGCGTACAGTCTGATGTTCAATTAATTTCTACTTCTGTAGTAAGCAAACCATGAACGTATTCTTTCATTGTACGTTCGCATGAATATGTGTTGACTTTTCCTGTAAAACACCTTTCATAAGTGATCATGTAATGAGTGCAAAAACTCGTGTTTTGAAGTGCTGCTGTTTGTTGTTTGACTGAACTGAGTTTTGAGAAAGTTCAACGCTATTAAATCGTGAGTCATGATTGGCTTATGATGACTTTAGAGAGAAGACGTGACTTGATCACGGTACTAGAACCATATTTTTTACCTAAAAGACTCCATTCTACTAGAAGTTATTTTATAAAAACAATAGACCACACTTTCTAGCCTTCGGCTCGTGATTTACAAGCTTTTCTCGTGTTCTCCCAACATCCCGTGTGGGTTATCACGCCGGTAAACCCATAGAAAGTGTGGTCTATTGCTTAAGTAAACTTTTGTCAAAAGAACTTTGAATTTGCTTTGCTAATGAATTAGAGCGGTTTTCACTTGACTGTCGTAAAACCAAAACCAAAGTAAATACACTAGCCAACCAAAGGACGTAGTAAAACCAAAACCAAAACCAAAACCAATCCCAATTCGACAGTCAAGTGAAAACCACTCTATTATACTCATAAATCCTTGAAACCTCATCATTCATGGTTTATACTTTTTAGCGACAACATTTTTTCAATCAGGTATATATTTGAGTAGCACCACTTAATCGATCATTCACAGTATCTGCCCAATAATATTATTGTACATAATTTTTGTTGATAGCTTTTAAAAGAAAAGAACCTGTTTCAAGTTTTAGGCTAAACAGGGCCTAACTGTCAAAATTTAGCCAAACGGGTACTCTGGTTCTTAATCATGATTTTTACCGTAGCAGGACAAACGTGTATTACAAAGGGGAAATTTATACCATAGTATGTACACTGTACATTTGTCAACTACATTGTGAGCAACCTGGCAAATAATATTAATTAGTAAAATCCAGCTAGTGGTCTATTAACAATGCTGCGTTCTGATTGGTTGAGCTACTACTAGGCCATATGTTGTAGCCCACTAGTGGCGAAAAGCACCGGCTTTTTGGCGGCAAAAAGGAAAAGTCTAGCTTTAAGTAGCTGAAGTTAATTGTTTCGTCTCGATATTTTTGACCAACTAGTTGGATTTTACTAAAACAATTATTCCTCTCACCTTTGTGGCCTCTGAGTCAATAGCCCATTCAGGCTCGAGAAATAATTGTTAAATATTTTAATATGATAAGTTGAACTAAATGCAAAGCATACCATCTCTGACAGGCTGTTCATCTCATTGTTCAATTGCTCCAGGTAATTATCTTTATCTGCTATATTTTTTGTTAAATGTGCTTGCTCCCTAAAACAGAAAAGTTTTTAACTGGTCATGTATATTATTTTATGTAAATAATTATGTTGCCTTGAATATACTGTAAAGGTGTTGGGGTATGTAGTACATGCTACAGGCATTGCAGCGCTTACACGCGTGTAAATTGCATGCAATACGGTGGATTTACATGCAAAAGACACATGAAAAATTTAACACATCATTTACACACAGCTTAAATTACACGCAAGATGCATGCATTTATCGTAGACAGATTTCCTCTCTTACTTTTACATGCAAGCTGTGTTTTTTTTTTAAACAGCAGATCTAACAGAAATCGTAAGATGCTGATCAATCACAGTCTTTTCACATTTTAAATTTCACTAGGAACGTTAAACACGTCTTTATTTAAAATGGAAAACAATTGGTTTTAACATGGGAAAAGAACTGCTAGACTGTCTGATTGGTAGCCCAGTTTCTACTGCACTAAGTTGTGGAAACTATAGCTCTTTGTCATTTTCTTTCAGTATAGGAATTTCTTGTGCATTTGCTTAACCAACGAGAGAAGTTTTGCATGCATGTACATGTCGGTACCTTTGTAACTGATCACTCGTATCATGTGAAGCAGCAACCTTTCTGTCATGCTGCCGCATAAGCCTTGACACTTTGTCCTGTTTTGATGCTTGTTGCCGACGAAGTTGCTATAATTACAAACAGAAAACCATATTAACTATTTTATGTATATTATGAAAAATGCAGTTGCCAAAAATTCATAATGGAGTTTTTGTGTCATGTGACAATGATTGCATACACATGTATGGAAAAAGTGTGCTGTCCATGAGCATGACCTGCCAAAAGCCCAAGGAGGGGAGGGGGCACTCCCTACAATGGCCTATACGGGGAGGGTAGCCCAAATGGGGTACCTTTTTCAGGCTTAAAAGTATATGAAAGGGTACAGGGGTTTAACTTGTTGAAGTATAATTATGAAAGGGTACTGGGAAATCTGTCATTGCGGTCTGTGAAAGGACCTTAAACAGGTTACATTAACTGGCTGTGAAAAAGACAAGAAAACTTTCTAATTCTTGTTAGTGATTCAGGGGTTTCATTAAGAATTGCAGTAGCAGGAGAATAGTGTAAAGTAACAGGAAAATATTTTGAAAGAGCGAAGCCCTCTCCTGGAAAGAGCTTGAAAACGAGCCTGGAAATTTTGCGATTTATTACCCTACTGAGATAGCTTTTCCTACTGTCTGATAAGAAATTTTATTTCTCATAGCTGCTGAACAAAAACACTGCATACCTCTTCATGGTTTCCACACATTTTTTCTTCTAATTAACAGATATAATGTTAAATTATGATCAACTTCTAACCCTGTTACACACTCCTAGAGTTGTGACCTTTGGCTCTATCTTATTAATTTACCAAACATACCAAAGAGTGAAAATAAAATAATTCTCAATACACTTTAACTTCAATTCAATATTTCTAGAACGGAGTATAAAAAAGAGGCCCATTTGTAGGACGGGGTATCAGTTTTAGGGCGAATTCTAGAACGGGGTATAAAAAATTGGCCCATTTCTAGAACGGGGTATCGGTTTTAGGGGAATTTTTTTTAGAACGGGGTGCCAATTTGGAGTCCCGGGCGGCACATACCCACCCAAAAAATACCCAAGTGCCCCCCCCCCCCCCCCGGGATGAATCCCCCTGGTGATTTATTCGTATTTTAAAGGTGGTGCATTTACAGCAGTTAAAAGGGATGCAGTGTTCTAAACTACACTGTAGTATGTAAAAGGGGTACCATTTGTCATATAAGGATACAAAAGGGGTACTTTTTCTGTCAAAAATGGTATAATTTATAAAAGGGTACGGGATTGGACTTTGGGACTGAGCTTCCCCGTATAAAACAATAATGCAATTGCCTTGTTTTCTTTAATGTCTTCATTTCTCAGAAACATTCCTGACATATATGGAAACAGGTTTTTAACTGAATCTTGCCTCATTGTATAATTTATGTTGCAGTTAATTTTTTTTTTATTTAAGTTAATTCAGCGTGTAAAGAAAGTCGTGTCTGATACCCCGGGGCTAGTGGATTTTGCTATTGGGCTGGTGGTTTTTGTTCTTTAAAACTTGCCCAATGGGAGGAAATTCAAATAACAGAAAGATTGTAATCATTCCTGCTAATCAAAAAGGGTTTTGGGGCTAGTTGAAATGACTTGTGGGCTAGTACATGCTAGCTACAGCTTGCCTGAATGGCAGGCTGCAAAACTGACTTTCTTTGCACCCTGTTAATTTTTGTTTTTCTTTTGTTTTAAATTCATTAGCATACATTACCATACCCAAAAACAAAAGAGAAATAAAAATTAACTGAAATAGAAAATTAACTACATGTACAGCGTGCAAAGAAAGTACTGTCCGATAGCCTGGGGCTAGTGGATCTTCCTATCGGGCTAGTGAATTCTGTTTTTAACTTGCCCGATGGGCAAGTGATGTTTTATGAGGAATTTGAATAACAAAAGAACAAAAAGTTTTGGGGGCTAGTTGAAATGACGTCTGGGCTAGTAAATGCTAGCTTCAGCTTGCCCGAAGGACAAGCTGTAAAAATGAATTTCTTTGCACCCTGATATACAACATAATTTTCGTGCAATTTCGTGGCAAATAATGAACATAATTATCAAAATTTATGTTGAATAATCATTGACCAGGGTTGACAGAAAGTTTTGAAGTAGATGGCTGAGTTGTCAAAGCAAGCGGCCAGTCCAGGGATATTTTATTTAAAAATCCCTGACCAAGTAGGCAGCAATTTTTGCCGGCAGCCGGCTACTTTTGACAACCATGCATTGACTATAAAGTTTGCTAATTAATTGTGGATTACAAAGTTGCCTGGCACGAAATGAAGGCTCTAAATACACTGTAGATGTATTATAAAGTATTAACTACAGCTACTGTAAGTATTGCAACAAATGGTTAGGGCATCCAATTAGAAATATATACAACGGTAGATTACCTCTAACTTAGCTGTCATGTTTCTGAGCTCATCTTTCAGGCTGATATTTTTATCTCGGAGCTCTTCAAGCTTGGCAGTCTCATCACTGACAGGAATATGCAAAAAAAGGTTAGGGGTACTTCATACTAGTATTTCTAATAAGCAAAGTAAAGTAAAACTTTATTCACACAGGGTAGCCCATGAAGCTCTAACGCTGGTCTCTGTAGGGGCCCTGTATCTGTATTACATTTAAAAGCTTAATAAAAATACATTAATAGAATTTAAGAACTACATTAAAAAGCCTAAAAATACAATGCAAAATCACCTTTAAAGCCTAAAATGTGTTTAATAAAATATCACAGTTATGATAAAAAGAAATGTCTTGCTTGGCGGCAGAATGTTTGAAGGTTTTCACTCTTCACAATGTTTAAAGGGAGTTTGTTAAACATTTTTGTGCCAGTAAAGAGAAAGGTCCTTTTCTCAAAATTCTGCTTAACGTTTGGTAGGGATAGCCTCATTCTTTGCCTTGTGGAATAATAAATTGTGAATGTTCGAAAATTTAGTAAAAGGCACTATGAGGCACAGTGACTATCTGGTTTATCTCTATTCCTGAGGTTATAGGACAGTGATTTAATTACCGCAATCTTTCCATGTCTTGTCTTATTCCTGAAATTGTCTTCAATGCTGTTTGACTATCCTATCAAATGCAAAAAAGTAAAAATATGGCAATAAATGAAGACATTGAGGGTTGGTGAGAAACAATGTGGAGACTCTTAGGTGTCTGCCTAGTCCCTGTACGGCATCTTTTCAGGCCCTCAAGGCTGTACTCTAGGGAAAACTGAAGAGAGCCTAGAATCCAGGCTATCCCCCAGCATGATTCCTAAGAGAAATCTAAGATTTTCTAGTTGCCTTGGAGCAAAAGTTAGGTGCAAGGGGCCAATGGGCACTGCATGCTAGAGTACAGCCTTGGCCTTCTATTAGTGTGAGGACCTGGTATGAGTGTGAGGAGTGAAAAATGGGTGGGGCACTGGGGTTACAAGTTGCTAGCAAGCTCCCCATTTCAAAATTGTGAGAGTGGAAGGTTATGCATGAAAATACCATTGCTGAAAAAAAAAATAACGGTAACTGTCACATCATATTATCAAAAAATTATGAGATTGACGACAGCCTGACTGGTATACCAAAACGCAAAAGAAACTGAAACAAAATAGTAAGAAAATAAATGCTACAGTAGCAATACTCTTAGGTGCTTTATTTCACAGAAACTGGTTTAATGCTAAAGAGCAAGCCTTGTGGGCTTGACTTTAATAATTATTTATGTTCATCTTGACTGTCACTGTTACTTCTGTTGTAGAGTCATATAATTGTCTATGCACCTCAGAGAATTGCAGGCTGCTCTCCTCTTGAGCACATATTTCCTGCAGCCTAGCACTTCTCTCATCTCTGGCTTCCTTAACGGACTGCACTGCACTTGTCAAACGGGCCAATTCCTAAAACAAGAAAAAGAAATCAGAATGCAACTGTTTAGTTACTACATTGTAGTTCTGGTAGCAATTACACAAACTACTCTTTTATGGGTTGGCCTCAGCAGCATGTGCTATCAGTTGGTTACATTGACGTCACGTGACATCTAACAAATAAATATTATTGTACGAAAAGCAGGCAACATTGTAAAATCTATGATGTCAGAGGGTAACAATTCACTGTTACCTGTGAATGTTGTCATTAATTTTGTTGAATTCATAAATGAAAGCAGCAGGTATTTTCAGAGTCCTTATTTTACAACAGTAGCTCGAAGTACATGTAGTCATCTGATTTACAAACCTGAGGCCGACAGAGTGCTCATTTTGCTCCCCCCTCTCTCCAGACATCAGTGCTCCGTTTTTGGGGTATTTAAAGCTACTTTAATAAATGTACGTTTTTACACTGAAAAGGCTTTTTTTTGCAGACACAAATCACTTAACAACTGGTCCCTGAATCTTAAGCAATGTCAGGTCCAAACAAAATACACAAGTTTACTGTTCTTACTCATCAGGATCAGTCATTAAGTTGAAAATTTTTTTTGCTTGCAGTTGTCAGCACCATTTTTGAAATCTCTGACCAGTTTGCTTCATTCTAACGTACCCCTTTAAATCTTGCAGGTGAATTTACAATCTTGGACTTAAAAATTTCACAGTCTTGCTTCAGTCCAGCTAAATTCACTTTTATCTCAGCCTGATGAAAACAAAAAAAACAACAACAACATTATCGTCATGAATGATATTATTTATCATTGCGGTATTCGTACATTTTAGGGTTTATTTATCTTTTGTCTCACAATAGTCACTTAGTTGTTGACCACAACATTTCAACAACGTATTGCAGGTCTGTAAGTGTTTGATTTATAGATTGGGACCATTTTTACTGTGGTTGCTAGTGACTGATCCATCATGGTTGGTGGGTTTGAATCCGAGGCACTGTTGCACACTGTTCACTCAGGGGTTTAAGTACAGGCCACGGGAATTGCAGCATTTGCATGTGACCAGTGTAAATTGCGTACAATAATGGTGAATTTTACACGTAAAACAATAATAATTTATTACAAATTGAAGTCAAAATAATCAAAGTGCATGTGACGTACATCATGTCCAGCTTGAAAACATTTGAACAAACAGTGAATCATTTTAGTTTAGTTTCAATGCTGTAACAAAGAGCTTGGGGAAATTTTTTAAGAGGATTAAATGATTAAACTGTACAAATATTTAATCTCTACTAAGTCAGAAACCTAATCAACAGTAATTTTGTAGCTGGCCTGGTGAGAGAAAAGATCATACTGATTTTTTCCCAAAATATGAGCGACATTCAAAGTACAGTTTGAGGGCAAGAGATCGTCATTCATCACTTCACAGATTTCAGCCAAAGATGAAAGTTGTTAAATACATGCAATCAATGAGTTAAACTTTAAACACAGTTTCCGAAAAATTTGCTTGTATTTTCTTGTGTATTTTTTTACATGCATGTATTTCTCATATAATTTGCATGCAATATGGCAGATTATTAATTTACATGCAAGAGACATGCGTGTATAAATGCTGCAATTCCCGTAGCCTGTACGCTAGCCTAATTTATATATAAATCAGAAAAACAGTAAATTTTGAGACTTTGAAAAAAAATAAAAATAAATTCACCTTTTTTGAACTGAGTTCTGCATTGGAAGTCTTGAGTTGCTGAATTTCTTTCATTTCTGCAGCCTATAAAAGAAGAACACAAAAGCAGTTGAAAACAATTACATGAACAAATTAGTACATTTATCTTTTGCTAATTACTTTTCTGTAATGTGGCAAAAAGTCTACTGCCAAAACAGGAATACCAATTTTGCATGTTAATTATTGTAATGTAAGACTTCTTTTCTAGCAATAAAGCCAGAAATCTAAATTTGCAAATATTTGTTCCCTCATGTAAAAAACAGACAATTTCCACAAAAATAAAATTCCATGAAAACATTATGCCACACAGTAGGCTATGAAGATAATGCATGCAATGTACAAAAAAAAAAAAAGGCTACCACCCACTCTGCAAAATAATTTCTTTAGCTTGAAAGGCAAAAAATATGAACATACTGTAAGCTGCAGCCCTTCTCTCACCATTATTCCTACTTAGAAGTGGGGGGCATTGGGATTGTGGGTATATGCAGGCTATCAGCTGGGCAGAGGAAATGGAATTGGTAGCCCCCTCACTCTCTTTTAATTCTCTGAATGGTACTCTTTGAGCCTTCACATCATGAAACTGTCTTTTATGGTATTTCTTGGGAATGGTGTACTTACCTGTTGTTTGTTTAGCTCGCTCACATCTTGTTCCAGCTCTTGAACTTCTTCTTCAAGCTGTTGAGGCAAGTGCAATTGCAAGGAATTCACTCAGAAGAAACAAAACCATTATGGTATGGTGGATAAAGCACTTACAGGTATAGGTCACAAAACTTGTGAGAAAGTCTGAAGAAATTTTGTTTTTCGTCATACTGAACATTTTTACCTTTTTCACTTGCTGTTCTTCTTCTGCTCTTTTTGCTCTAGATAAAAAAAATAAGTACAATTATTATTATACAGTTTACTAACAAACAGGGCATAAAACTTTTATATTAATTTTTGTAGATCTGAAGTTGGATGATCCACATGAAGGCTGTGGTTTGAATGTATACTTCAGTGGGGTGGGGGGAGATGTGCATAAAACCAACCCTTGAGTGATCCTGTAACATGATACACACCTTTATTGTAAATTGTGCAATTTGACCTAAAATTACAGAAGTAAAACCACAGTTCACAAGGCCAAAGGTCACCATGGATTGGTGTCAGAGGTCAGAATAGGAATGCTAAGATCATACATGTTCAGTTCTATTTGTCCAAGGTTATATGCCAAGGCTGACAATATTTGCATCAGAACAAGTTGCTTCTTCAGAGATACAACTGGTGTAACCAGGGGTTAGTGATAACCATGAACCAGATACATCTGGGGGCTGCATGATGCTCCCCGATACTCCCGTGAGGAAAAAGTTGAAATCTAGCAGCTCAGAAAAGCTGCATTCTGGGCGTCAAAAAGAGCACTCAGTTTCTGATTACATGTATGACAAGTCATTGTTGATGTTGTTGCTTTAACAAATCTTAAAGATCTTAACAGATGGTCATAAGAAGAAAAAAACACCGCCTCGCGGTTCAAGACATAAAAATGCATAATTAATATTAATAACCAAAAGGATGATAAATTATTCAGCTTACTTGAGCTCTAATATTTCTCTCTGAAGTTGTTCATTTTTGGCAAGTATGAGTTCTCGTTGTTGAACAGCTGCTTCCTAAAATGAAGAAATTGTTTACCAAGGGTGAAAAATAATTTTCAGTGTCTTAGAAAATAATACTGCATGTAACAGTAAATAGCCAGGTATGCAATAAAAACGGTACACAAACCCGTGAAATTGTAACAGTGAGTGTCAGACTGTGTAAGCCTGTTTAATTCTAATATCATGCCCTGTAAACAGAGCTCACTGTGGTGTTGCAGTGAGCACTGTGGTAACTACGGGTACTGAGGACACAAGTGAGAAGGGGTCCAGCTGGTGCCAGTGGCAGGATCTGGGGTAGTGCCAGGATACTCTGTGGTTAGGCTTGGTTAAGCCTCTGCCCATTCTCATTCAACCTGCCGACACCAAAGTGGCAGATGCTGCAGGGCCAAGAGTCATGGTCTGCTTCCCTTGCCAAAAGAACGTGTAGTCTTGTTCTCTGAGGCTATCGTTTGATTGAAGTCTGGTCTCCTCCAGTGCAGCGATGTCAATGTTGAGCCGTTTGAGCTCGCTGTTGATGATGGTGATTTTCCTGGAGTCATCAACCTGACTTAGATCATTGGAGAAGCCAGGACACAGCTTGCAAGTGAGTCACAAGATTGGTTGTTTCTTCATTCTTTGACGTTTGCCTGGTACAAGATTTACAGTCTGCTCGTCAGACATTCCTCTGAGCTATAAGCACCCATCGAAGCAGGCAGATGGTGGCGGTCAGCACCTTACTGGCTGGGGGCAGCTTGAGGCAGGCAGTAACTGACTAGTGGGGTGCAATGATCCCTCCCACTGTGCACGCCTGGAACAATGTCATTTGATCTGGGCTTATAACTCGAAACTGCTGCCTCCCGTGTTGGTTCTGATGCTGTGAACAGCAGCACTGAAGAGTGCACAAGCCTGGACGGTTTATATTATAGAAATCCTGGGGTGCACAGTTGTCAGGAACCCCCTCTCGGCATCACTGATGTAGTTCAAAAGAGAGTATACTTGGCAACAGCTACATGTACAATGTAGACTGCAAGAGCTGCTGGAGAAAGTGCCGAGAAATACAGTTGCAAGTAAAATAGGTAATGGCATCATTTTGTTGCTGTGGCAACTTCGATGTCATTGTAAGCCCTGATCATAACAAATTTTCATGCTTATCTAATGTAGCTGTGGTGGTAATGTTTCCAAATCTTTGTAAATGGCAATGTACAATGTAGTGTGGGAGGTATTGACCCTGAAAAACCCTATCGAGCCACCTTAAATTAATGGCATTTAGCCACCTCTTATAAGACTAACATAAGCAAAAGGAAGCGAAGCAAACAAAATTTACTTACCACTTCAGCCATTGTATTTTCATAAATATGCTCTCTTGAGCCCCTGAATTTTGTGAAGTTGACAATAGCACTACAGAAAAATTGACAATTATCAGCTATGTGAGTACAGTCAAAGCCCATTTGAATACGAACACTGAGGTGGCCATAGAAAGTGTCTGCATTAACACTGAGTCTGTATTTAGCAGGAACAAGACCATCCAGAGGAAATGTAAGGGCTTTCTTTCCCCAGGGACAAAGAAAACTGTCGTGAATAATGAGGTGTCCGTATTATTAAGCAGGTGTCCATAAACTGGGGTTTGACTGTAAACTAATGCAGGTTTTATCTATGCTATTTATTAACAAGTTATTAATTACACTTATGAGTTCCTGTTATCGCGCTTATTCCATGTCATTCAATGTCGAAGTTCACGAAAAGAAAAAGAAAGTCGCTGTATTGTGTTTTCACCCCCCACAAAAGGGCACTTTCATGTTGTAGTCATGCACTGATGGCAAAGAAATGAACAAAAAAGCGTGCAAAGTTATTGTTTAACCTATTGCTTTTTTGAGGCCGCAGCAAGGGTTTCCAAATCATAAATTAATCAGAAAAAATGAATGTTCACGAGCATTGAATGCAAGTTAGACGTTTAAACACCTTATGTTTTGGTGGTATAGGCTAATAATAGTAATAATTAAACAACACAAGTACAACAATAATAAAAAGAAAAAAAGAATGAATTAGAGTAAATGAGTCATGAGTTGTTTAACCCTACATTGTAACCTCTACCCGTAACCGCTAACCCTAATCTGACTCATAACTTGACTTATATAAAAACAGAGAGCAGGACAGTACAGTAGGCAGGGCTCGACATTGCGACCCGTGGGGTCGCCAATGCGACCAGCTTTTACACAGTGGCGACTAAATTTTCACGCCTTGTCGCCAACCTGGCCCCCAAGATAGGTGACTTTCTTCTTTGCGAAAATGTACACTAATGATAATCCGTTATCCTTCGCAAAACTAAATCCATTAATTCTTAAATATAATTTTTGGCGACCAGAATACTTGTTCTGGTGACAAAAAATGAAAACTTGGGGACCAGCTGGCCCCAGTATTTTTTTTCTGAAAGTTGAGCACTGGTAGGTGCTTCAGTTTACCTTATGCACTGCAGAGTACGCTTTGGTTCTGAAATAAAAAAAAGGAAAGATACATGACTATTGTACCAGGTACATTGAAGGTTAATATCACCTAAGTTATAATTATTTTTACTACCATCAAAATATATTGTTGTTGTTGTTGTTGTAGCAGCAGCAGCAGCAGCAGCAGCAGTAGAAGTAACTGTAGTAAGCTTTATTTACAGCATCACTTCGTTAAAAAGCTCTTCCAGTGAGCTGCTTACAGCTGTACATAACAAATTTTAAGAGAAAACTACACTAATGCGAAAAGTATATCTATATATTAAGAAAGCTATCCTATAAGAAATGGTAAGAAACTTTTGAAAAAATGACTGAAATATAGGGTTCACATCACTAATTCATAACGTAAAACCAGTGGGCCTTCCGGAAAACAAATCATAATTACATTTTCATTCAGATTTTATGATAATTATACTTTTTGTTTATAACGTTATTCAAACAATTGCAAGTTGCTTCTTCTTTCTGTAACAAAGTAGCCGCCCTCTATGAGCAAAGTAGCCGACGTGTTTCGTCAGCCGTTAGTGCTTATTGAAACCTGTGTGTACTGTGTACACTATGCAAAAAAATATACATAGAAATGTAGATTCAAATCAAACTGAAAATATTCTTAATGGTACAACTTACTTGGTGATACTAGGTCAAAGATGGTAAAATTTTCCACTCCGCAAGCAAACATAAATCGTTGCCTAGAAACACCTTTGAATATCAGTTCAACTTCATGCACAACTGAGCACATGTGCAAGTGATTACATGTGCACAATGCACGTGCACTATCCCCCCCCCCCCCCCCCACACACACACACACGTACTGTACACACAGGGCTCGAAAAAAAACTTGAATTTCAGCTCTAACATTAAATCTTTGCTTCCCCAGGGCCACTTCTTACTCATCTTAGTTAATGATTTTGCTGGAGAATGACTTTCCTGAACCCTTCAGTGATTTTGTTACCTCTGCGTTCTGCATCCCTGATACATAAAAATCACCAAAGACACAAAATAATTCATGGCATGCATCCCATAGGATGCAAAGATCGATTGATCGATCTGAAAAATAATTACCGGTAATGTGTATTTGTAGATAAATCCAGTCCGTGTAATTTCTGTGGAAGTTATTATGACTGTTGTTTAATAACAATGTATATTTCTTTTAGCCTTTGTTGTACCTTTAATACAACAGAAGGACTATACTGTATTTTAATTTCAGTATACTGTAATACAAAGTATTACAGATTAATTGTCTGGTTCAAAAAGGCTCAAGCATTTTCAATTTTGGATTCGTTTTTCTTTTTTAACTGGGACTCATGATTTTTCACAAGATGAGTCCAAGGACTCACCATAACTATAAGTAACAAAATCACTGAACCTTTTCATTGGGCAAGTATGCTTTGAATGTTATTTGCCCGGCCGGAAAGTCTATTTGTCCCGGACTACCGGACTGGACTTTTTTCAAGCCCTGACACATAAACATTGCAGGGTGCTCTCCAACTATTTTTTGCACAATCCCTTTCCTATTCCTTAAAATTGAAAAATATTTGTTTTTCCCTGATTTCATTGATTATGTCATCCCTGCATAAGAGTTAACAACACATTGAATTTTATATTTACAACATGCATGTACTTGTCCAGTATGACTCAATAAATATAAATGTTATTATTGTTAATAATGTTACAGGACTGTCACTAAGATTTAAAGTTGCCACGTAAATACATGTGCGACGTGTAGGCAAGGGAATCAAACAGCTAGGGACTTTTTTGGTTCTATTTTATTAAACTTGAACTGAAAAAAAAGAATAATTAAGAATTAATTAAGAATTCAAGTAGCAGGAGAAAGGTGTAACGTTACCGAACGTTAGGCAGATAATTTTTCATGGTAAACAGAGATTTCTCCAATCTGTGATGCCTAATGAACATCCTGAGTAATAGTACTTACAAAGCTAGTGCCATTATTACTAATGGAGCACCCTCCTCATGAAGCTCTGGGTATTCAAACAATTTCAAAGTCTTGAACTGGGGCTGCAGAGTAAAGAACCATATTAAATGTCACTAAAAATGTTACATTAAGTAAGACCATTTACTGCTGTCAAACTACAACTGTAACAAAACTGTAAACACCTAAAATATTTCAGGAATGTATTATGCAATCAAAGCAAAGATCAGGACATCTAGATGTACAAGCAAGCTAGCAGCATGCAGGGTTTCAACAGTATTGTAAAGTAGTGGACATCTTTCTAAAAAGAACCGGACGCAATTTTTTTTGGCAGTGCAAGGAAAAATTGCCCTTTCTACTGCTCACCATCAATAGAATGAAACTCTCATTCAGACCCATAATGCCCATAGAAAAGGGAAAAAAGGAACAGGGCCAAGAAATTAAGTAAGTTCATGAGTTGCTTATTAAGTAAAAAAAAAATTATGATGTTAAAAAAAAAAATTAAAAACCCCTCAAATATTGGCATCAAAGTAATGGACATAGAATGGCAAACAACCAGATGAAACACCTGGCCTTGAACGAAAACCCTGAGTGTGCAAAGAAAGTCGTCTCCGATAGCCTAGGGCTAGTGGATTTTGCAATCTGACTGGTGAACTCTGTTCTAAACTTGCCCAAGGAGCAAGTGAAGTTTTTCAAGCAATTCAAATTACAGAAGAACTGTAATCAATGCTGCTTATCCAAAAATTTTTGGGCTAGTATATACTAGCAACAACTTGCTCGAGTGGCAAGCCATAGAACTGACTTTCTTTGTACCCTGGCTAAATCACTACCTTATTCTCACTTAATTTCATGAGTATTAAATTTTGCAATTTGCGAAAAATCGCTTTATTTAATATTCTTGAAATCTAATATTTGCGAGGAATAAAATCGCGCAATTCAATAGCAAACATATATCGTCATTCACGTGCACCATGCCACTAAGTCAACCTTGAGGTTCACACTTTAGAGCTGTGGGATAACGTAAAGCCTCTTCAATAACATGTCGCTATTTCAGTATGGATGTACCTCTCGAACAAGCATTGCGGGAATGTGGCGATGCAATTTCAGATAGTGAAGGCACGGCCAGTCAGCCGAGTGAGATAGAAATCAGGTATTCACCAGAGCAAGAGCAGACAACTCAGAGCTGATGAATATGACCAAGTCGTCGTAGCTTTACATATTAAAGAATAGAAAAATCATGAAATTTCATACACTCCGTCTCAACTTCTCCTTAAAAATTGCGCAATTTAGTGAGAATAAGGTATCCAGTGAATAGGAACATGTAGGAAAATCAATTACATTTGCCTACTGTCCAATGGGTAATGAACAACTGGCACCAGGGCCGCAAATAAGTTTGTTTTTTTTTAGAAAGGACATCATTATGTCCACTAGTTAACTGTTTTAGTCCGACAAACCAGTAAGGTTCTCCAGACATACAGTTATAAGCTTAATTATGCTGACTTTCCATAATCAACTGCAATAACTCCTTCACACAAAATTTCTTCAGTACATGACAGTTCAATGAATACCGTAAAATTCCGAAAATAAGCCCCTCCATGTATAAGCCCCCAAACCGGTAACGCAAATAACCCTCCGTTAAATCGCCCCTCCAAATATAAGCCCGGGGACTTGTACTCGGAAAATTGCCCTCAAATACAGAGTAAAACAAAGCAAAAACGGTAAATTTACCTCCAAATATAAGGCTAGCCCAATCGATTTCCCTCCGTAGATAAGCCCCTCCAAAAATAAGCCCCTCAAAAAAGGCCTTTGAAAAATATAAGCCCCGGGGCTCATTTTCGGAATTTTACGGTAACTGTTTAATATTTGCAGCCCAGTGTACAGATGTAGAGAAATGTGGACAGGTTGGCAATATGTGATGAGAATAAGGCTATTATCCACCAGTAATGGTCCAGTCAAAGTAAGTAAGTTGTTGTGTATTGCATTAGAAGATAGTGAATGAGGAACTACATGCTTACATACCTGAGTAAACTGCTCAGGAGGAATGCCAAAGTATGAAAGCACTCCAATATAGAACATTTTCATTCGCTGGGGCTAAATCATTGAGAAAGTTCGAAGGTTTTTAGAACAGGGCACTTCCATATGCATAAAAATGTTCGACAAGATCAGAGTCAAGAGTTTTACGAATAGCTCTTTACCTGAGGTTTAAGAAGATCATCAACAGTTAAAGAAACACCAAACATCGACTTGCAGTTTGCTACTGCCTCTTCATTTGTTAATACAGGAAATCCTAGCTTGACTGTTGAAGCCATGATGCACTTACTGCAGAACAAAAAATGGCGGACTGTTTCGGTTCAAATCCGTCCGCTTTTTCGTAGGTAAGATTTTTGATTGGCTATTCAGCCCTACGTCATCACCTGCCTGGCTACCCCAGTACTCCACCTTCACCGGCGAAAATTGTTTGATTGGTCGACGCGCGACCACGTGACATTGCCAAATTCAAAATGGCGGCAATACATCCATCGTTTGTTTATTCCAGTGGAAAGAAGTGAAATTGCGGCTTAATATGAGTTGCAAATGCATATACGGATATTTTTAGAATAGCCTAGACTTTTCATTATCCTTTTTCACCTATTCCTATGGGATTCGTTCCCTGCGATGCTCGCGTTTTGGCCGGTTTACCGGATTCAACTTTGCACTCTTCACGATCACGAAGGACAACAATATTTTTGATGAAAGCCGGGTCACTAGAAAGAACGGCCTTTGTTCACAGCTCTATGCAGCGGAGAAATAAGACACAATGGGTCCTTTGAAATTGCTTAGACACCTGGAAGTTATTTTATTATTTTTTTTACCGAAAAGATAAAGCAAAATTATGTCTTCTCCAGCAAGACTTTCTAATTTATAAAAAAAGCTTGAACATGAGCTAAATGAACTGTAGTGTCTGCATTCATGTTCTTTTCATTGCAATTTTAATATCAAAACTTTAAAGCCGTCTATGACCGAGCAGGTTTTTTTTTTCTTTTTTTCTTTTCAATGGTTACTGTGCTTGATCTGAATAAGATAATGAAATTTTTAAAATTAGGGCAATACTATATATATAAAAGAAGAGAACTTTGATTGCAAATATGTTAGTTGGAAAAAATACTGATTATACTATATGATCTTTTTACTATATAGGTTAGAAAAGTGATGAGTAGTCAAAAGTGCTACAAAGGAGTAAAAACCCAGATCTTTCCATTAATAAATTTTATTGACTCTGTCAGGGACATATACTTTGCTTGAATACACATTTGTTCTTCAAAAATCTTGTTTGTGAAGCTGCACTTTGTTTGATTCAGGATCAATCAATCTTTTCTGAAGAGAAATGAACAATAAAGTATGTTAGCATGTCACTACTTCAACACTGCCTTAGCCAACAACTAAGAAGAAACTCAACTTCATATAAAAAAAAACAAAGTGAAAAATACTTCACTGTAAACCAACAACCGCTTCAAATATATATCACATTAAATTCATGCAAATGTAGACCTGATGAGTAGTTGATAGGAAAAGAAACAAATGATAATTGCAATGAAACTATAATGTTTGAATGAGATCTGTATTTGAGAGTTCTCTCATAATTCTGACAGAAGATCAAAATAGGAAACTGCATATCCTACACAACTGCATTCATCAACATGATCCAACTAAAATTTCATGAAGACTAAAAGTTTACTCCAAACTTTAAACTCCTGTAAGGTTTTTCCCAGGTTTGAATCACATTGAATGCATATTTAAACAGTAATTAGATCTGTGAAACATTAGAACGGTGCAATGTCGTGGAAGGTCTGGGACATTACTGAGACTCTAATAAAATCCTTTGGTGCGAGTTCCAAAGCCGCCTACTATTATTTTATTATGAGCCTGCTACTTAAAAACTTTTTGACAGCCCTGATATTGCACAGTAAATAAACACTGTTGGATATACACATGCAAGCGGACCATGACCATCATGCTACCTATCCCTTAATAAAAAAACCTACAAATCGCCTTTTGCTGACTTTTTCACCTGATTTTGCATTAAATAGCCAGATTTGGTTGTTTTATGCTGAAAAGTGGATTTTTCTCAAAAAGCTTGGTACTTTGCTTACAGCTACAGTGTACATTGTAGAGCAGTCCCCTTTTGCTACGGCCCAAGGCTGGACACAGTGAACTCAAATGCTGTATTAGCCAATGGAATAATTCTAAGATGCATTTATGCTGTAGTAGCTAATAACATAAGATGTAAGAACCTGTGTTCCTGTTTCTTTATGATTCGTTTTACAAGGGATTTGAATCAGAGATCGTTAACATTGCCAGTGTCAAATGCTTGCTTGTCAGGCGAGTCGGATGCGACAGTTACACCTCAAGATAACTATCTTATAAGCTAATACAGTGTTACTACATGTACATCTAAATTATTATTTCTTAGCTAATACACTGTTTGGGTTCTCTGTGGACAAAGAAAACTGTCTGTAATAATGAGCTGTCCATAAAGTGGTGCTTATAATTTCATTTACCAGCAGCTCTTTTTATCTTAATATTCCAGATGGTATAAAAATTTAATTACGAACAACTTACTATTTGAAACTGGCTACAGTGTTGATGGGATGCTACAGTGTACAATAATACTTTGAAGGGTCTGACTGCACTCTTATCGATCATAGTCATTGCCTCCTGTGAGCCAATTCATGGATGAATTTGATACATGTACAAAAGAAAATCCAACACTCAACAATCAGAAAGATGTAATACTATGTGACCTCATGATGGAACTTAAAGAAAGGAAATGTATATTATTTTTAAGTTACATGTATTTTCTTACCCTTTTTTTTAAGTTATGTAAATTGGTCCTTTGTTGAAGAAAATGAAACATTGTCAAAAATTAATGTTTTGCTGTGCATGCATCAATCATGCAACCATGAATTTGACAAAGGTTTGGAATTGAAAACTGGACAAGTTTGTACTTGATGTACCAAATTTCTCACCGGCTGAAATTAACAAGCATGATGTGCCAATTTTTGGCTCTAGCTGACATCGTAAATAAGAAAACCCATATTTTGGAAAGCATTTTTTGGCAAAACAAGAACTGATTATGCGTATACATATTATAAAACTTAAAAGTACTCAATCACAATTAATAAATACACAGTACAGGTAAACCCCCAATGCTAGCAATCTTCTGTGACCCAAAGAGGGCAAGTATGCTGGTGTAAAAAAAAAATTAATAACTCCAAGGATTGCTCTACAGAGATATAACCATCCCTTTTCAGGGCTGTCATTACGTTTTGAAACAGCCATAGCAAATGAAGATTCACCCAATACAGGTCCCAAAAATTTAAATTACCACCTTCAGCTTTCCACTTTGATCACCTGTAACATCAAGTGAGCTCAGCTGTAACAGGTGTTATGGGTTACAGCCCCTAATGACAGCTCTGCCTTTTTATTTTAGACAAATCTCAGTTTATGAAAAGCCAAAACATTTTTATTCAATCATTACATGTAGATCTCATTACACTTTTATCCCTCTTTGGAACATTACCTGCTATTTTTCAAGATTATTTCACAAAAAAAG
>NC_133205.1:24397321-24409821 GCF_958299795.1 Porites lutea | reverse complement strand
GACAGGGCTCCTGCATCAGGCCCCGGTTGTTCAAACGTCGGATAGCGCTATCCAACGGATAAATCACTATCCAGCGGATAGCGTAATTGATTTCCGTAATACTTATCCGCTGGATAGTGATTTATCCGGTGGATAGCGCTATCCAACGTTTGAACAACCGGTGCCTGATCAATAAAGAGTACCTGCCTCTGATATTTAAAAAGTTTTCAAACAGGAAACAGACTTTTGCGAGAGGTCGGACGATGGCCACTTTTCTTTGCTCTGAGGCGGATTACGAGCGCAAGTTCTAGAGGAATGTTGGGCATGCTCCTTCCTAACCTGCTTTTTCTTTTTTCTTTTTTCTTTTTCTTTTTCTTTTTCTTTCTTCAGGGCGAAGGGAGATTTCGATTACGCGCGTGCACGAGGGGAGAAAAGGAGAGGAGGCTTCCCCTCCTGCGCGCTCTTTATAAACTAACCAAAAAAAACTAACCGGCGCCAGCCTGCCTCCCTTACCTATTAACCTGCGATTATGCGTTGTTTTTGATGATCGCAGGTTTGCCACCCAGGCTTGGTCCTTCCAGAAATCAAGTTTTCTCTCGAGCTCAGGTTGTTAGCTGTCAGAAAACATTATCGCCCGTAATGTATTACGGAAACGAATTGAACAAGTCTAAAGAATTTGTACACCCACCATGACAATTAAGGGGGGAGTCTGGTTACATTTTGAGCCCAAATTTGTCACAGATTGTAAAGCACATAAAACACCAGCTATTTTATGTATCTTCATAGAATTTTTCATGCAAATAGACCAGCCCACAGTCTAATGTGGCATATGGTTTACATCCCATGATAAGCAAATTTATGGTTAATTATTAACCAAGTTCTTCATGGAGGCTTTTTTCCACCAATTTCATGCCCCCATACTTTTTTTTCTTTTCTATTTACAAAGTAACCATGATATTTCTCACAATAACACTACACACACTCTCCTACAAACCTATTGAGCGATTTCGGTTTTCAGCAACTTATGTTGCCATAGCAATGGCATAAGTTTGTAAAAGGTTCAACCTGGAATATCATCAACTGTATTCATCAAAAATAAAAAAGCCTCAATAGGTTTGTAGAACAGCCTTTCATAAGTAACTGAGCCAAATTTGGTAGAAAACGGATAAAACCAAAGAATAAAAATCTAAGGGGGCATAAAAAAACTCCGCCAAAATGCCTTTTTGAGAAAAATGCAGCTTAAAATTTGGCAAGCAAAATCAGCAGTGTAACATTCACTACAGGAAGCTACCACTAGTAAATTAGTAAAAGTAGGCCTCATTGCAGTATCAGCACATCATTTTTTAGATATAAATCACGATTTCTATCTCTTTTTTCTCTTTCTTGCTGGTTCTGTGGCAACAGTCAGTTCATTGAAAGCACCGGCACCGTATGTTGTGCCCTCCTTTTATCGCTGTTGTTCCTTGTCTCTTTGCTTTGCTTGCCTGCGAGCAACTCTGTATTTTTTACGCTGATCCTGGATACTTTTTTCAGCCTTTATAATTCGCCCAGAGTCTCTTCTGCTGCTTTCCTTTCTGGTGTGAGCCCCAACAGCTAACCCAGCCCTTACCATGCCAATTGTGCTTTGGGCACCTAATCCACACTAATGAATTCACAGACTCATTTGCATTTTTGGGTATAAAGCCTGGAAGACAACGTGCCAAACCCCATTTCGCTGGCAGCATAAACCACTCGGCGATTTACATCCTTCCCTTGCACAGTTCTAGGGCCGTTGTCTAAGGAATTATGTTCACCAGTACCCAGAAATTCCGTCAGACCGCAGTCATCACAAATAGCATATATGCTGCTGCTGAGGCCAAATCGGTTTGTGCTTATTTCTCGAAGTTCTAGATGGCCTGCAACAACAACAATAAAGAAAATAACTAAGTGATGACGACGCCGGACGACAACAGCAACAATAGAAGCACGTTTTATAATATATACTATGAGAATTGCGAAAGTAAAAATAACTGAAAATGATGATCTCACCGGAAGCACATTGCGAATTTGAATGAATCCTTCTTGCAAATTCTTTGAGACTATCCATGGACACAAGACGGTATCCTTCTGGTATCTCACCTTTTGGATCTATACTTTCATCGGAAGAGCTTTCTGTGTATTCAGCACCAATTTTTCTCAGAGAAGCCGAAGCAGCAGGCGGTGGAATCTGTTTACTCACAACATCATCTTCACCGACAAACGCGATTTCAGTAGCAGCGTTTCTCGCCAGTTCCATGGGCACTTTCTTTTGTTTTTGGACTCCCTTGAATTTTGATTTCTTTTTTTGACAATTCTTTTTCAGTACGGACTGTTTTCGCCCGATTTTTCTTCCTTTTGGCATCGCGTTGTGCGAGAGATTCACATGGAGTCTGTACGAAGAGCGAAATAACACCGTGCTATGCAACCAGGCCTTCCAAGTTTGAAAATATTGAACTGGGATGGTCTTGGAAGGGACTACAGGAACAAACGAACCATTGGACTTCATATCAGTGCAAAAAACCCCTCCAAAATGCATTTGTTTTAAACGGTTGCCATGGAAACGGAAAACAATTTTGTATACACTACGAAAGATTGAACTTTTTTTTCATTTTATGGATAATTTCTGATGTTGAAAGTGTTAATATTTTAAAGTTGAATAGTTTTTCTGTCTAAAAACGAATAAAACAAAAAAATGACCGAGTTCATAATTTAACTCAAAATTTCAACCAGACTCCCCCCTTAAAATGATAAATACGTACAAAATAGCTCATTCTCTCTTGGTACGTAATAGTTCGATAGACTTGGGCAGTGTGTTGGAACATAGCTTTAAATTTCCAACTTCGACAGCACCTGGGAATAGTCCAGTCTCGAATTAAAAATTACGGCTGAATATAAACATTAACGACACATTCATACAATGTTAGCCGCGACGTAAAGTAAAATATTCAGAAATTCTGGCAAGTGAGTGTTTGAAATTTGAATATACACAATAGACAGAGTAATAAACAGGT
This sequence comes from Porites lutea, assembly GCF_958299795.1. Classification (NCBI taxonomy): domain Eukaryota; kingdom Metazoa; phylum Cnidaria; class Anthozoa; order Scleractinia; family Poritidae; genus Porites; species Porites lutea. The sequence continues at coordinate 24,406,813 of NC_133205.1, read as the reverse complement.
CTTTTTCTCGTTGGAATTTGTAATTATATTACTTCAGATTGAGGTTAAGGCTGTAAAAAATGCGTCTTCACTTCTTTAATTCAGCGGTCATAGCGAACTCGAAAATGGACTATTGGGACACAATCATCTTAATGCGGTTTTTATTGGTCGTTTACCATTTATCATAAATTCCTGGAAATTCCTGTTGGGATGTAGATGGTAAACGTTTTTTTGTTTTGTGCCACTGGAATATTGCCGGGGCCAAACGGAACTGAAAAGGTAGTCCCGTTTTCCCGACTGGGACGTTCCGAATAGAAATTCGTTTACCATTTATAAGTTTCTTGAGTTTCCTACTAGTTTCATGTGGTAACTAAAATCCTAGCGCGGCGCCATAATCCGGAAATTTAAGATAAATCATCAGTAAACGACACGTACCGTTCTTACCGAACGAAATTTCCGAACCAAAATTTCCGGAATTTTTTTTATAAATGGTAAACAACCATTGAGCCCTGTTCCGGGATCAGCTATTATTCTACTCAAAACGGACGTGTTACCTTAGAAAACTCCTCTAGCTTCTTAACGCAGTTGAATCACGGGTTTTGTGATTTTGCTTTGTCCCTATCGGCCACCTTACATAATATCTCAATTCCTCTCAACTTCACGAAAGGCCTCAGACTAGATCTTAGTCTATTGTACTCGAATAAAAAGAAAACTTTGTACGCGTCCTGCGCGTTAGCGTACCGCTGATCAGGATCGCGAGATCGCTCGAGAGGAAGGAGTGTAAGCGAGCCCACGCGAGCGCGAGCGAACTTGGACCTTCTTGTCGTAACGGTCATTGGACGTATTGCGAAGCTTGAAAGTTTCCCCGTGCTTTTACTCGTCAACATGAAACATAGAGAGAAATAAATAAGCAGCACGCGGGCGTTTATCACTCCCTTCCGATCATGCTTTATTTATGCAAAACATGAAGTGGATCCGGTGTCCAATATACAGCTGAATATACTAATTAATTATTTTGTTAGATAAGTGAAATATGCCCTAGTTAAAATCACATCACTATTACAGATCAAAATAGGAAAACTATCCAAAATACCTTGTAGAATGAAAAAAGCCTCAATACTGGTTCTATTCGTGATCAACAGCGTCGTTTCGAAATCAGTGGTAAGTGAGGTGAGGGAGACTATTGTCAGGGTTGGTAATTTTTATACAATTTTATTTTTCACTGAGTTAACTTCCCTTATCCTTTTTGTGGTTATCAACCTAGTTTATAGAATATATAGCATTCGTTGTCAGTACGGCTGTTTTAGCCAGGGTGCGACGAAATTCTGATGTATTAATAAAGTGTAAACGGGCCGCGCGAGAAGCGAGATCTCACGTATTTTTAGACGCGAAACGCGTGTGTAAAATTTCGCGCGAGGAAACTCTTGGTTTTTTTATCGGACGCAGAGTGAAGTGGGCAGAAATTTAACCCACACAAGTTTGGGGGCCATTTAAACTACCCGTCCAGACAAGTCGGTCGAAACCTTGTTAAGGACGATATAAATAGTATTTGTTGGTTTACATAACGTTAATCTGTGATGGTTCAGTTTGACTCACTAATCCGTAAAAGCAAGAAACTACGTGCGACACAATACTGGTCTTGAAGAGCAGATTTTGTCATGCACTCGATGCATTTAGCCGTCGTGGAAAGGATCTTTCTCAGCTTTCTCCCTTATCTTGAGTTACAGTATATGTACATCGTGACTGTAAGGCTGTAAAATAAAACCAGGGGCTATGAACTTTCACTCTGTACCTGGAGCCTATTACTCTACCGGTTTTGTAATCTAAATAATATGGTACCCCGGGGGAACTTCAATGTGGAAGAATGTAGGATGTGACGAACATTCCCGTAACTTTTTTCATGAGAATCCCCCCCCGGGGGGTATGGAACAAAGCAATTTTGGCATAAAATCAAAATCAGAGATATTTTAGTCTGTTAAAAGTATCAATGCATTAGCTGCAATCTAAGGGTCCGAAGTAACTGAGATATGGTTTACATGTAATTGGAATTCGGGGACAGTTGCTGTAGTCTCACATTGTGGTCTGATTTTAGTTGAAACGAGCACTCCCCTCTCCCCCCAACCAAGAGAATCATTTCGCTCCCCCTGCAGTGGAAGGACAAACTAAATAAGTAAAATCATGTGATCTGTAATGAGGACTCCAGTAACTCGACAGCTCTCTTATGATCGACTCAACTCAGTAATAAGCAAGTCTCAAGTGCAAGACGTCATACGCAAGTTGTACAGCACAAGTTTACCGCCGTAATGTCACTTATTTTACGCATATTTATAAGGTCTTATTTTATAATCCGCCTTAAGCAACCAGGTTAGGTCAGCTTATTATCACGTTTTATTGTGGAAAAACCGGAAATTCAATTCCACGATGACCTCGTCACGCTTGATAACCTTATAAGGCATGCTTCATTCAGTGTACTGCACCTTAACAAAAAGGGTTTTCCCGACCTTGACCGGATGTTTTTACCTCAGAACTAGACATGCCAACAGACCAAAGAACCTCATAACTTTGAATCCAAGAAAGAACGGTCAGCCACGAATTCGAACGAGGGACACAACTTTTCTTTTTCAACGAAGTTTCCATGATCAGGTAAAGACTTTTGTATTTTTGTGAGCGTGTATGTTTTGTTTGTCACTGCGCAGCCCAGTAATATGATAAACTCTCTGCGTTCACCTTTCCCCAGTTCAGTCTTGTTCCGTAAGAGTTGTAATACAGCCCGTGGAGCTAAATCGTGCATAATAGAGTTCACCTTTCACGGAGCAAAGAGACCTTTCCACGTTTTTTTTTTTTCAAGTTTTAACATGGACAAGTTAGGGAAAATCCGTCGACACCACTGAAAATAGCGCCTTAAGAATAGTAAAATTGTCTAGTTTGAAGGGGATTTGTTGAAAACTTACGAAAGTGGGTCTGACATTCGCTTTAGAATTAGTACGTATTCTGGCTGAGTATTCGATCCCGTACGCGCGTCTCATTGTGCACGACACGTAGAATGGCCTGGCCTACGATGCAAGCAATTGGCTATTTGCACGATGACGTCATTTTACTACTTCTTCTACTACTACCACTACTACTACTACTACTACTACTACTACTACTACTACTACTACTACTACTACTACTACTACTACTACTACTACTACTACTACTACTACTACTACTACTACTACTACTACTACTACTACTACTACTACTACTACTACTATCATAAATAGAAAAATGTGATTTATCCACTTTCCATCCTGATTCTTTAGATAATGATACAAACAATATGAAAGAGAAATATACATCTTTCTGGCGACACAGTCTTGAACATTCAAAGAAATTAGAATTTTACAAAGTTTTTAAGGAAGAATATTCCACATGTGATTATTTACATCAATTAAGACACTTTAATGAAAGACGAAATTTGGTGAAATTTAAAATGAGTAATCAGAAACTTATGATAGAAATATGTCGATATCAGGTCGACGATGTGCTCAGAGAAAACAGATTATGTCCCCTGTGTGAATCAAAGCAATATTCCTGTTTGAATGTCAGAAATACTCTGCCCAGCGGCAGGCCTTCTTAAATCAAGTCAAAGAAATAGAACCTAACATTAAAGAGAAACCAATATCAGAAAAAATATAATGTGAATAATTAAATTCTGAAATTCATTTGTTCATGTCTGAGTATACGCGAGACACTACTATTATTAAGTGAAAGTCAGTGATGTAACTTAATATTATCAGTATACAATTAAAGTACGATCAGCTTTCCTTTGTAATTAATTTTTTAAAAAACATCTTTTTGTGATACTTTAATAATGTTACGGTCATACAAATGACGTATTCTACTACTTCTACTACTACTACATACCACCACCACCACCACGGGATCCTTCAGGGTTTAGCTTTTTTGTGCAAATTAGGGCTTCTGTTATTTAAACTTCGCTGGGATTACCAAGTTTAGATACGAAAGGAAAAACAAAATGGATCCTTTTAGAAGTAGACAGCATAATGCAAATGGTCTATTAAAATGTTCTAATTATAAAACTAGGAATACTGAAACACGCGACGACCCCAAAAACTAGCAGTATACGCAGGTAGAATGAGAATCACAAACAGAAATCGTAACCCTAATCCTCTGTAAACTATTTAACGTCCTTTTTGTTTGTGTTATTCATTTGAATGTGTGAAGGGCATGTTCCGGTTTGTTCCGGTGTTCTCGCGGTTTCATTACCTATTGGAGCAGCCCCACCGGGATGAGTGTCTGTCCTTTTCAATTTAGGTCCATTCATCAGTAATCACCACCTTTTTTTGTTTGTTTTTATTTTAGCTGCTGGATTTCAACGTTGCCTGTGTACATTTTGCTAATAACAACACACCAATTCACCCTCGCCGCTAACACCCCGGAAAACCTTATTCGTGTTGATACCTTTCTTGCGAGTGTCAACTTGAGTGATCCAAAAGTCTTTTACGTCAGGAACAACTTGGATGTAAGTCATTAGCGACCTAGGAAACGGAAAAAGGTTATGTCCCGTAAGTCTTAGAAAGAGCTAGAAAGTAAACGAAAGCTCGCTGTTTGGCTTAATAAATCAGTTGAAACGCGTTAATTCCTTGTTTGATACGTCGAGGGCTATGATGGGGCGGGCGAGCTCGAGGAGTTAAAAAGATTGTTTTCCCTTTGCAATTTGTGACCTCCGGGACGTCTTTAGAGCTTGCTAGCACAATTAGCATCGTCAATTTTCAAATGAATGTTCCCTAAGTCATCCATTCGGACCACCACACAGGCATGCAAGCCCGGGGGGGGGGGGGGGGCTACTCCCATATATTACCTATACGGGTATGTGCCGCCCAAAGGGGTCGTGATTTTGAAGCTCCTGATTTAGAACGGGGTATCCATTTCAGAGGCGTTTTCTAGAACGGGGTGTAATATTTCGAACGCACGAAAGCTCCACTTTTGTAAGCAGCCATTTGAACGTATTCAAGGACAGATTGCTTTTAAAAATACGGTTCAATGCGTTAACAAGCAAACCGTTGTACTCTTGTTGCACCCTAGAACGGAGTATAAAAAATTGGCCCATTTCTAGAACGGGGTATCAGTTTTAGGGCGAATTCTAGAACGGGGTATAAAAAATTGGCCCATTTCTAGAACGGGGTATCAATTTTAGGGGAAATTTTTTCTAGAACGGGGTGGCAATTTGGAGTCCCGGGCGGCAGCTACAACCTCGGCCAAAAACTGTTGAGACACATTACAAGAATACCTATTTTTTGCACTGGTCCTGACGAAAATGCTAAGGTTACCGTCGCAAATTGAAAGACCGTTTTCCCCTTCCCCTATTTCAATGTTGTTTACGGTAACACGTCTAACACCAGAAATGTATGCGTGAGCTGTTAACCCCAAACAACTTTGAACAGGGGGTGGGGAGGGAGCGACTTTGTTTCGTTTAGAGGGAGTCGTTTCATGGCGCGAAATTAATAAATACATGGTAATGTCTGCCTCGTACCCAGACGTCTCTCTCTCGATGTGAACGGTGGGAAGGAGATTTCGCATGGTCTCTTGCGTTTCGTCACCGGTCACTCGCATTTCGCGCTCTCCTCTATCATGCGAAAAACGAAGCGCCCGAGGAGGAGGCTGTGGAAATGTCTCAACAGTTTTATCCGGGGTTGTAGATGTCTCGGTCAGAAAGTTGGACTGATTTCAATTTCAACTCTCAGTGAGTTGCAGAGGATTCTTTTCAGCGTGGTTTTTAGCATGTATGAAGCGTTCGCGCCGCTTACATTCTCGTAGCTTTATTATTTACGTACAGTGACCCGCCATATGTAAGGCAGTCCAAAAGAGTCTTGGATTCTGGAATCCACGCTGTGGATTAATCCGGACTCCTTGTCACTGGATTTTGGACGACGATTCCAATCGCTAGCGGGATTGCGGACAGCTTGATCTCGATTCCGGATTCCAAACCGGGATTCCAGAATCCACAAGCAAAAATTTCCCGGATTCCGGATCACGCAAGCAAAGATTTCTCGGATTCCGGATCCCAAAGCAAAGATACTGGAATCCGGATTACCTTACATGGTGTGAAGTGAGGCAGTCTGTTAACCAGCTCCTCGTTCAGATGGTCCGAGTTAATCTGTCGGATCGTCAATCAGCTGATCAGTCATTCCCCACTGTAAGTCAGTTATGCAGACGGACAGTTAGTTGGTCTGTCTATCAATCAGTTTTGTCAGTCAAAGTTCCCCTGAGAGTCAGCTAGACAGGATTTCAATGTTCATATCCGTGCAATTTCATGATGACCAGGGAAACAAATATTATTTTATTCTAGTGCGCATTTTAAACGTTATCTTTGAACATTTCAGGGTGATGTAGTATTTCAAGAAAGTGAAAATGCCTCGTTGCTGGTGCATGTGTCCGCAAATGATGAAGAGGTTGAACGAGTCAGAGTTGAATATAACCTCGTTAATGAAGGGTCTATTGTAGATATACAAGTGGTAAGACATATATAACTCTTGGGTCAAGTTGTGACTAAACAAATTTCAGTGAAACGTCTGGCAAAACCTTAGATAAAAAAGGAATAGAGAGAGGGGAGGGGCGAAAAAAGTTTTTCGTGCTGATTTCGCCTTTGTCTCACCGCAAAAGTAAAGTTAAGTAAGTGCCTTGGAATTCAGTTCTGAAAGTTCGTATTTGGACCGTGGCTTCCCTCTACTCCGTTCCACACCGTGACTGATACCAAAAACATGTGCCACACGAGGAGAGCGTCGCAAATACACACATTTAGCTGGGTAAACAAACTATTCAAGCTCACAAACCTTATGAGCCAGTGGGACTGTGGGAGACGTACAGGGAAAAACGAATCCAAGCCAACATAATCAACTCCCACACTTGCATTTCAGTTAAACCTTAAAAACACAGCACTGAGACTAAGTACTCAGTAGTGACTCAGTAATAAGATCACTTTTTTTCGCAGTACAGTCCAGTTTGGATAATTAAGAAGGAGAGTATGATTACACTGATCTTTCCCACATATCCTGACATTTACGCAGGATATTAGTGCTGTATTTACGATATCACTTTAGGGACCACATTTGTTTTTGTTATTCTGGTGATAAAATGATACTTAAAACTGTTTTTAGTTTTTAGGTACCAATTGTATGCCTCAAATACCTTAATTCAAGTCAAACACATTCAATTCTCTGTAATTCTCACCAAAAGCAGGAAACTTCAATACGAAGAGGCTATAATAACTGTGTATTTTCTCTATTACTTATTTAGTTCATTGTACCTGAAACAACATTAAACTGGCCGCTAATTGGAGGACTCGTAGGTGCTGGACTCTTTGTTTTAGTCATAATCGTTATCGTTGTCATGGTAATTAGAAAGCGGAAGGGACAGCCTCAGTTCGAAGAGAAACTGGAACTTAGAAACCGTGGACAAGTTGTGGCTGGTTAGTCCGATCAACCTTGTTTCCAGGGCCTCTCATTTTCCCTTCCTCCAAAGCGAGTCAGGGGTTATCCACACTTGGTGCCCGGGGACCAGTGTCTGGCTACCGGCACAAAATCGTGTTGTTTTACGCTTTGAGTACCCTATCTGTGACTGTGTACATAGTTACTCCATTTCGCACTGTCAGACGCCATTTTTAACGACGTACTAAGCAGTGGATTGCCTCAGTCCTTACAAAAACGGTGTATACAGGGACCTGGTGCCCACTCTTGTGCTCGAGTGCAAGCTCTCGACCTTGTAATCGGGCACTGGCACAGTAAAAATGGGTGCTTAAAAAAAGGGTGTGTTCACATTAGTTTCCAGCGACCTCCGTGCTCGGACACCAAGTCTGAACGCTGCATAAGGTACGGAAAAACAGGCAACAATAAACGAGCAACTTGTTTTGAAACATTGCTGCAAAACCAGTAAAAAAGCGATGTTGCGCGTTTTACCACGCATGTTCAAACCTGTTAGCAACCTAATTTGTCGCAAAACAGGTTTTATGTGGGTGGTAAAACGCACAACATCGTTATTTAACTCGTTTTGCAGCAATGTTGCAAAAGAAGTTGCACGTTTTTTGTTGCCCGTTTTTCCGTACCTTTACGGACTCCAGAGAAGGGTAAGAAGAGAGACTTTAGGAGTGAGCATGTGTTCTCCTTTTTTCCTTTATCAACTACCAAGTTTTTCTCTATTAGATTAAAATACTCACGCAACAGCTTCAATCTCAACAGGACCTCACTCTTTTAAACTTATGTCTTGTTGTGTATTTTCTTTAACAAGGAAAAGCCGCTTTCTTTGAAAAGCACGACAATGATGAGGTTTCAAGCCCTGACGGAAAACCCGCTACACTATGTCGGCGTCCAAAACAGCTCACCCCTCTAATTGAGAGTAAGTTATCAACGGACGTTAACTTAATCTTCATCGTTAACGTTTAGCCATACAAATATCTACTTGCGAATCGAAGTTTTCTGTCTTCTCTCTCTGACCTGAGTTTATTATAGGTGTTCTTGGGAGAAACTTTCCTTTTATTTCCTACACAGTGTATAGTGTATTAGTTTCATCAGTCAAATCTGAGGTACAACCTACTATGACATGTTCTTTTCATCTTCTTTCATCGAAGGAAAAATGGCAAACTTTGAAAGTCCAAATCCAAAGGATGAAACTGACAGTAAAGTGAACGATAATGGCAAAAAGGAAGACTCCTTAAATGGTCAGCAAGCTAAAGGTATTTCAGCATACTCAGCACCGATCAAAAGAAATGGCTTTGATTATTTTAAAACCTTAGAATTTCCTCTGTTTTATTCGACAGACAGACATGGCCACTCTCCAAATCTTCCTCGTCCTGGGAATCCTCGACCCCAGACTTCCAACTTTTTTTCTGCGCGTGCAGCCTTCTTGGTGGTCACCTTGATTGCAGTTGCCTTGGCAACAAGCAAAGCCCCTACGGTCAAAATCGTGATTAGTGTACCGGCAAGTTTTGTGAAAAATGGTTCAAAGATTTTCTTTAATGAAGATTTCCACGGAAAGCTGTTACTGTCTGAGGGATTCAAACCGAGAAAACAGAATTTTCAACAGTTTGGTAAGTGGTGATGTAGTAATGAAAATATGAAAAACATACATAGAAACAGCGGTGAATATTCAACTGAAAAACGAAGCTTTTTCAGTTGCGAAAAGAAAGCCTGAAACAACCTCGATCCCGGGGTTCCCACTTTTGCTCCCTTGAACGTCCTGGGGACCAGGTTGAACCTGAAAAAATTTTCAGGCTTGTCTGGAATTTGTACCCCTTGACCCCTGCTATACAAGAGCAACGCTCTAATAATTCAGCCAACAAACCCAACTGGGTGCAGGTCAATGACATTGAGTTAGTTCGTTATAAACCATGGAAAGGTAAGTGGAGACATAAATTCAAATAAATTAAAACTCGCTAACACTAGGCTTGTTTGGATTAATCGACTGTTTGTTTGGTTTTGTTTAGCTGTATCGCAGGCGTCCAACAAAGTGTCT
>NC_133205.1:24257321-24394821 GCF_958299795.1 Porites lutea | reverse complement strand
AAAATTAAGAAATTGCAATTGAAACGATAAAGAAAAAAACAACAACAACACTGAGGAAAGTTTAGACAGACATTAAGGTTCTTTTTTGGTTGATAATCTATATAGCTAGCAATTAGTTCCTGGGACCAGGTACATACATCTTAAATGGCGTCGGACGTTCAGCTCATTCAACGTCTAGTTTGATGCAACTAGCCCTTGGTCTTACTTTCAGCGCAACAAAGTATCCTTAATTTTCTTTATGTGGCTTCCGTTATAGATATTTCCAGACCCCTAACCTTAGCCAGACCTTCCAATAACAGTAATTTGCATGAAGGTAATGTGGAACTTTAATTCTTTTTGCTGAGATGATTACGTCAGTTGCCAAAAAAACGTGTGCTGATGCCTTCTTTTTTATTTAGTTCGAACAGGTTCCAGACTCGTCGTTCTCAAGCCCACAAAAAACATGGTCCTTCTAGAGGATCGTCTGCAGTTGGATAGCCAAAACATAACCTTTGTACTGAAAGGTAACTCACCAAACAGGACTCGTTTGAATCGGAACTCAAGCTTTTACGTAGACTTGGAAATTGAACAAGTCAACCTTGTTCCAACGTACACTGATTATGATGCATGGAAGTCAAATGAAAATCTAAATTTTGTCTATGTACGTGGATTTCCAGAAGTCTTCAGCAACTATTGCCGCTATCCAGCCCCGAATAACTACTCTTTGAAACATAACGTAGAAAAAAAACGACAGACAAAAGTGTTCCCGGCAAAATGTTTTGAACACTCGTTAGGTCTCTGCCCAAGCAACACAGCCCCTGGCGAAGTCTACTACTACAGATCCATAAACGATGCATGTATCACTGCCAAAGACGCTCGTATTTGTCGCAAAGCCAACCAGAGCGACTGTAGACTGAAAGAGGACCCTAGTAAGCTATATTGCACGAATTACACAAACATTGTGACCGATATATTCAATATCAAAGAGTCTGACTTTGTCGATAACCCCTTGGATACATTTCCAACGAGCTTCTGCAGCAACGCGTATCGAGCGTGCCTTGTGTGCAGAGATTTGTGTTCAAATTGTGACTCTAACTCAAACAGCCAAGGCAGCAGCTCCTGTTCGTGCTGTTTCAAAGGATGTTTGAGAGACTGCAGGAGTTACTACGGCAGGGACTGCACTCCGGAGCCTAAGCAGTGCGCTGAAGGGGATACGAGCCAGTTTACTCTGTCAATGAATACATCAGTCAATTTGAATTTACAGTTCAACTGTTATCTGGAGCTCAACCCTCCGGAGACACTGTATTCTCTAAGATATCGTGTGCAGCACGAGAGTGGGCGATTCATCTCCTCGTGGATATCTAAAACCTTGAAAACGTCGCAACTAGACGGCTATCCTTACTCAAACATACAAGAAGGAACGCATCACCTAGACTCATTAGAAATATCTCACTCGACAAATTTTGACACATCTCCCGTTATTTACCTTCGAGGCCAAAGAGAGTCTTTAAAAATACCATATAGTTATAGTGTATCGAGCTTAGTTGACGATGATGATGAAACCTTGGGAAAAGTCGATGCGGCTAACACCATACACTTTCAAACTAAGACACCGTTTTCGTTGACTACAAGATCTTGGAGCCACGGTGAGACCTGCCAAAAACTTGCAGACTGGCCCCAAACTCTTCGCAAACCGTATAGTAATCTGAAACCCGCAAAAGTGGAACACTTAGGCGTGCAAGGAAAAGGCGAGTCCTTGTATCAGATACGAGATCCCCACCGACCTCCTTCGATGACCGTGAGGATTTCCGATGATGAGTCTCTTTTCAAATATATTTTGAGGAACGCGAGCATCCGCAACGATGAAACCTTCCAAAGCGTTTTGTCACGAAGTAATACCAGTTGGAATTTGAAGATATCTGGTGTTTTAACAAGCTGCCCTGGTTTCTTCACACTTCAAGCCATCGATGAAGTTGACAGCGTCAAAGTTCTTGATCAAGATGTGGTAATAATTTGTCCTGAAACCCACTTCAAACTAGAAATTCATATTCCAAGAAAGAATTCGCAAGACAAAGAAAGATTGTTCAGTGTATATCTGTCTGATGCAAAACAGAAACTGAAACTTCAGCTAGCCGTTGTTGACCAGCCCTCGAGAAAGGGTAAAGAGCCGGTGAAAAAAAGTGAAGATGAAAAACCAGATCCGTGGTTAACCTTAATGCCTCTCTTTGTGGTTACTGGATGCATACTATTATGTTTGTTTGCGATTATGATTTATGCACAAATTACTCACAAGTCTAATGAAGATGTAGAGGATGGTCCACCAGGGTGGAAATTTGTCAAAACCAAAGACATCAAGACTGGAAGAACTGAAAGCAGTGGGAAGAAGACACAACCCAAAGACCCAAACAGGCTTAAGAGAAGGCATCTGATTTTAGTCTTATTTTTCGTGTCATTTAGGGTTGTCTATAGCTTAATTTTTACATTCTCGATGGCGTTTGCGATTCTGACACTTCTTCACGGACCTAATATGAAAATAATTGAAGAATACCAGGAATTCGTCCAGAGCAAAGTAGACGAAAGCAATGCCATTGCTTTACAAATGGATCAGCACCGGGAAAATGAGGCAAAAAGTAATTTAGAGTCCAGTGAAGACATTCAGAGATCGTGTGACTTCTATCTGGGACTTCAGCTTCAGTGGCTAAGGTACAACATGACTTGTTTGATCCAGGAGAACCACTTAAAAATGTTCAATAAGCTGAGCCAGAAAATTGTCAGAAAAGTAACCGAAAAAATTCAGGCCTTAAAGAAGAAAATTGATCAGCGAGTGAAAGCCTTCCAAGCGAGTACCAGAGGAAAGCTGAAAGACAGCAAAGAAAGATTGAAAAACTATGGAAGAAGAGTGTACAACAATGGATGGTTTGCCTTACCTAAAGGAGCCTATAAAGTGAAGAAAGCGTTTGGAAGAAAAAGAAGAGAAACAGCTGAAGGCGAGAATTATCTAAAGATTACGCAATTACTCAACAACAGCGAAGGATCCACCGGATTTCGTTGGAGAGCTCGAAATGTCTTCTCAGTTAGAGTCAAACGTAGCATAGCTGACAGTTCCTTCATCGGTTTTCTGGACTTCATTGGGGCAGTTGATCAAGATAAGTTGATTGAATATGAGAATAACATCAACGCCAAGCTTCAGTACGCCAAAGATGGACTGGCGGATTTTAACGACGTCCTCAAAACAGGAAAGTCCCCTGAACATCCACTTAGTACCATACTCATGTGTCCTTTGCGTTATATGCTAAGCTCTGCAAAGAAGCAGTTGAAAAGTGGAATACAAAAGCTTACGGACGAGGGAGACGAGTGGATAAAAGCTAGGACCGAATGTTTTAGAGGCAACACCAGTGATTTCTTTGCGGCTAACGAGTCCACACCAGAGTTAAGTGTCAGCGAGACAAATTCCAGTTTCTTTTCCGAGCGTATTGGTTACGAGGAAATGGATGGCTCAGACGGATTCGGAAACATTTCCGGAGTGAATAAATCCTCTCTAATCGAATCAGCACGGGGAGGCGCCTACTACAATATCGAAAAAGGAGATGTTATGGAGGAACAGGTGGACAAACAAAAGGAGGAATTGATAGAAGAAAAGGGAAAGTATAGAAACCTTACTAAGGCGTATGATGCCGATGTATTTATAGTCACCAAAAAAGCAGTTTTGGGTGTTCTTGTTGTAATCGACATTCTCCTTTTGATATATAGAGGATCTAAAACTTACCAGATGGCTTTTAGATTAATTCAAGGGTTCGAAGAAACTGTGAGGCACGATGAGGATGAATTCGAAGAAAAACCACCTGCTATCAAGCGACGAGCTGAGAGATTGTTTCGACGGGTAGTTGACTTCCTTGTCGAGAGATTCTCTAAGTTCCTCACATTTTGCAAGACACTTCATAAAAAGATTATGCGAACAAATCTTCTTCCGATGTGCATAATAATTGTTACTTCTGGTGCTGTTTTGTACTTGATTATTGCTGTTGTTTTCAACGTTATGAACGTTACGGTTATTGAAGAACTAGGTGGCTATGATTTGATTTCGTCCCGCCTTGATACCGACTACAATTTTACCAACTTGGCCATTGCCGACCAAGTTGACTTTATAAATAATAACGAAATGCGACTGTATAAGGAGTCGGTAAACGAGACCTTGTCTGAGTATAAAAGAATGACAGTGGATTTCAACCAGGGACAACGAGAACGCATTGAGCAGTTTAAACGTCAGATGTGTTCTCTAGAAAATGACACAGACGCGTGCTTGAAGGGAATGCCGGAGTTATCTGCATCGACTCTGAAGTTTGATCCACAAACCTGTATAATACCCAAACTGGAAGGGACGCCTTATGAAGATTACGATGGAGAAGCTTATCGTCAACGACTGAAAAAGGAATCCAAACGGTTTGTTGACGCCGTTCGAAACATTGTCCTGAATACCATATACTTCATCGTGAGTGTCGTATTGTCGATTATTATGATAGCTGTTCTATCTTACGGGGTGTTTGTCTTTCTCAAGTCAAGAGGAATGGTGCGAGTAAAACAGATCCATGTATACAAGTCATTGCCCCCGGAAATTTTGGAACAGTTTCATCTGACGTCATCAGAATACAAGGACGAACAAGATGGTAGCAAAACTACAGACGTAGGTAAAGCCGGTCCTAAGAAGTTACAGGTTCCCAAGATTTTCCTTACGGAATCTAAAGAAGATTTACAAATCAAAGAGTCCGAGGCATGACAGTCCCAACCCTTCTAACTTGAAAGGTCATTGGATATAGAATTGACTTTTTCGGAAGAATTTGTTTTGAAACTTCTAATTTTTCATAGAAGTCTTTGTTTCCAAGCTGTTTGATGTTGCTAAAAATTGTACTAAATTACTTTTTTTTAAAATTCCATTTGAGCTCTGCAAACAAACCTTTTCCTTCCCATACATTACTTTATATACTTGTATAAAAGTTGTATATTTATATATAAAGGATTGCTTTGAAAGGTGAAACTCTTTACAGGTGTTTTTAAGTACTTATAGTTTCTCGAATTTTAATTAGTCGTACTCCAATTTCAAGCCTAGTCCCCAGGAGTTCCGTTTGCTCGACGTCACCGAGAGAGACTCGCCGAGCACCCTTTCCCAAACTTCATGAGGATAATAGGGCCAGAGAGAAGGCCAAAGGACTAGGCTTCTCGAATTTTAAAAGATGGTAAAAGTGAACCGTGAACATTATAGTTCAGATTTTTTCATGCCTCAACAGTGATATAAAGCACCAAGAGCGTTGACGTCCCCAGTAGACTTGAACAATAACCGTAGGTTTTTCTTTTCCCTCTTTCAGTACTGTGACTCGATAACGTTATGCTAAGAGAGCGAAATTAAAAACTTTGAGCCAAGAACGTTGTGTCTACCAGAACCATTCATTCAAGCAAAACACCAATCTTCTGGTTGTTAGTTTTGTCCGGGCGGGGGACGTCAGCGCACTTAGCTCGTTGTTAAAGCTCGCTAACGGAAAGCTAACAAGGACCCACGTCTATTGCTGGTTTTCAGTGTCACGCCATTAAAAATAGATCAAAATAAAAATCAAAACCATTCGACAGATAATGTCCAGAATCTGGGAAATGAAAGGAGGTAAATATACAAAGACCCTCGCCAAGATTTGGGTCGAAGGAATAATTCGTATACGAGATATCCGAGGAAATGTTTTGCCCAAATTTATAGAGCTTTGTATGGCGACGCCATGTTGGAGCTCATCCGGATGATCTCCAACATGGCGGACGGAAACCAACAGAAACATCTATTACCGAGTTTTGCTACAAAAGCGTAAATTTACTCCTAGAGGAACTCATAAACCTTAAAGTAATACTTTTTCTGATACTTGAACTGTTTAGATAGCAAAATTCCTGGAAAAAAAGTCACTTTTTAAACCTACATGACAGCTCTCTCGGCCGTCACGTAAATGCTACGTCACGCAAAAGCTTAGATATTCAAGCGTACTCTATTACAAAGCCAAGAACCCTTTTGAAGCGAAAATTTGTTTTGAAAATTAGTTTTCAGCTGCTCTAATACACCATGAAAGTAAAATCTCAGTAGGATCGATAGTTTTGTAGTTTGAATTTTAGTGACGTCATGTGAAAACCAACAATTGAATATACGTACAGTTAATGTTAAATATATCTCTGTGAGTGAGCAATCATATAACAAACGGTTGGCCTTCACTAATTGTAAAGAATCGCACACTCGCAGAACTCGTGTGTTAATATAGTTACAAGAATGGCGTTTTCAAACCTCCCAGTCGATGTACATATGAAACTGGGGTAGTAATGTCATGCTAAATAGGTTAGGCTAAAATCCTGCCTAACAGGCGTAACAAAAATAGAACGTGGCAATTTTTTAATTTAACGGAGAAATAGTTTCCTTCTTACCATTATGAAACAAATTCCTTTAACTACTTTTAATGAAAGTTGTTTTTTTCCACTGCTGTGAATACAGACTGTTCCAGTCTATACGTAGTGATAATAGAATAAATCAGGGAATAAAAGCCTATTTTTAAATATTGCGCTGGAATTTATCACAAAGGGGGAGCACGAGACCTCAAGCCGGAAAGGTGTAGTGTCTCAGTGTCACGAGAAATTTTTCGAGTTTTGTTCATACTTCAGTAAAATTAGGAAGGGTGAACTCGGTTCCTCGTACGTAGACGGTCTCTCTCTCTCGATAAAAATTTGCGGGAAAAGGGAGGCGGGAAGGAGAAAACGGGAGAGACCCGCTTCGCCTCTCTTCTTTCTCCTTCCCATGGTTCCTTGCGCTTCGTCACCAGTCTTGCGCTCGCTTTATGCGCAACTTGCACATCTCCCATGCTCCTTTTTGCCCCCGAAAATTTTGCATAAGCATTGTTTTCAGTTTCTCTTGGGACGGCTGTAATACCCAAGAGAAATGAAAAACAAAGGTTATGCAAAATTTGGGGGGCAAATAAGGTGCATTATGGCAAATGTGCAAGTGAGTTATGCGAAATACGACGCGTCTGAGGAAGAAGCAGGCGCACTCTGATATGCATATATCCTCCTTGAGCAAAAGGGAAGAAAGTCATTAAAAGAAAAGTTTTGATACAGTTTGGTTTGAAAAGTGATTTAAAATTTTCCATTGACCAATTATTACGTTTTGCTGTGATTCTTATCACATTTTTCGTTAGTATTATATTTTGCGACGCTGATTATTCGGCTATGCTAACAGTTTATTAAGAATCAAAGGAATAAAAGAGGAGAATGTCCCCCTGTATGCAACATATTGAGAATACTTCTTAAACCTGAATCAGAGCGGGGGAAAGTGATTAGAAGTGCTGGCATAAAATCAGTAAACTGAAGGAGTTTCATTTTAGCGCAACTAAAAAGTTAAAATATGGCAAATTTCCATAAAATTTGGCAAAAACGCGCGCTTTCAATTTTACGCTCACGTTACCGTCGGTCATTGTTATCCTTTACCGTTGTCTTTACTTAGTGTCCTGGCTTTTGAACAGAAGTGAGGCTAGAGATGACCAGTACCTTTCTGTTTTTCACATGCAAATGATCATGAAAGCAGAAAGATGTGTAACAAAGCAAGGTTTACGTCACGCCCGGCCAAAGAGCTTGGGCCAGACCAGGGTGCTAAACACACAACTGGTTGCCAGAACTCGCCTTTTAACCCATCAATAGCAGACTAAAGTCTAATCCTGAATAAGCAGCTAAAGGGAAATCTATTGACAAGTTTACGGGTAAAGGCTAAGGCCCGAAGTGTTCGTATTAACACTTGCATGTTTTAACTTTTACACTGAATAGTAGTATAGGAAAGAACTGATTACAGTTAAAAATTATGTAAATGAAATAAGAAGATCTCCATACACAGACACAAGTAACTGCCACTGAACATCCCACGGACTCTATTACCGGTATAAACCGGCGTCACACCTCAATTAAGCGCCATCCTCACTGAAGGGAGAAGTGGCAGCTTAAAGAGAATGATACTACTAATAATAATGACGACGACGACGATGAAGATGGTGATGACAATGATGAATTTTATCATTTGGAAGAAAATCCTTCATTTCAATATTTATTTACATTATTTACAAAAATATAATCTTTATGAACTCAAAGAAAACTTTAAAAAATCTACTGTACATCATAAATATCGCAGCAGATACTTTCTCATTTACAGATTAAATCTTGAAAAGCATATCTATCATTGAAATATGATAAACAATCAACTAGACTATATACAGGGATAGTATAGATTTTTGGATCCAAAATTCAAGATTTCTTTCCAGATTTTTTTCCAAAACATTAATTTATTTTTCCAGACTCAAGGTTATCAAATAGGTGATAATTAGAGATTTTAAAAAACACAGGACTAAACAAAGCTTTTTTCATGATGCGCTGCAAACTTATGGTCTAGACTGATTAAGATTTGACCAAAACGAAAAAAAAAATACTTATAAAGCTGGGCAAATTTCAAGACTTTTTCAGGAATTCAAGACTCTGTACGAACCTGTAGAGTTATAACAAAAGAAAAAAAAACAAAATGTTTCTCCCTCTGTGATAAAAAAATTCCGTTAGCGCTTAACCCCGCTTTCCAATAAGTGTTTTAACACTTATTTTTCTTTTAAAAAAGAAAAATACAAAACTACAATGATGGATAAAATATTAAAAATATTGAAAAGTAATACTTTTTTGTTAAAAATGCTCTCCTGAAAAGACAAGTCTTGGGATTTTTTCCTAAAGTCATAAATTGACGCAAGATCCTATTTCTGGAGGCATATCGTTCCACAGTTGAGGAGAGGAGATGCCAAAAAGATGGAAATGAATGAAGACCGAAAACCACATTAATGCATTGTCTTCCGGGATTCCATGCAGTAGCTGGCCACTAAATAGAATGTGTCCCCTAATCAATAGAGGTTCAAATGTAAATAAAACAAATCTATCACGCCCTCGACCAATTTGTACGATGTCCCATCTTTCGTCTCAAGTATAAATCGACTTTGTTGTATTTACAGTATACTTTATATGAAATCATGGATTGCGTGTACGGTAGAGAAACAGACTGTACTACTTGACCCACTGAGTGCTGTACCCCTCTCGGACAGTAGGGCCAAATTTTCTTCTCATCTCCTCAGACAATTGAATGGGTCTGATCTCTCTTTCGATTTGTTCCGATGAAGGATATTTAATGCAATGGGGAACGGCCATTTCTCTCGTGATGTCTTGATTGGTCTGGTAGTGTTTTACTTGCCGTACAAGATCAAACTTTTTAAGCAACAGGAACACGGCGATACCCAGGATTTTGAAAACGATGAAAATTCCGATAACAATTAAGATCATGTAGAAAGTATCCAGGATGAGACCTTGGAGAGCAGCCACGTAAGGTGATATCGCCTTCTTGTGCCTCTCTTTATAGCGGAATCGGTCGAACTTTATGAACCTGAAATGAAAGAAAAAATGTTAACCAAGAACTTTACTTAGGTATCAAGAGACATAAATACGGTTTTTTTCGCCGCAATTTCATTACGATCTGGTTTCCAAGATTCTACTCCACCGTACATTAGTCACTTTTTAATACATATGTGCCCTAATTACTCAGACTCGCCTCCGTTGGCTAGGCTACGGAAGAACAGGAAACTCATGATGACTGAATTTACAAAGAGGTATGACGTGGATTATGATGCTTTAGCTTGTGTAGCATGTTCATGTTGCTTCCCATGAAGGTGAATTAATGATGTTATGAAGATGATAACGATTATGGTGATGAAGACGACGACGACGACGACGACGATGATGATGGTGATGATGATAATGACGATGATGAAGATGGTGTTGATGATGGAGATGATGATGTTGATAATAGTGATGATGATGATGACAATAATAATGATGATGATGACTATGGTGATGGTGATGATGACGATTATGATAATGATGATGAGGAGGAGGAGAAGGAGGAGGAGGAGGAGGAGGAGGAGCAAGAGGAGGAGGAGGAAGAGGAGGAGGAGCAAGAGGAGGAGGAGGAGGAGGAGGAGGGGGAGGAAGAGGAGGAGGAGGAGGAGGAGGAGGAGGAGCAAGAGGAGGAGGAGGAGGAGGAGGAGGAGCAAGAGAAAAAGGAGGAGGAGGAGGAGGAGGAGCAAGAGGAGGAGGAGGAGGAGGAGGAGGAGCAAGACGAGGAGGAGGAGGAGGAGGAGGAGCAAGAGGAGGAGGAGGAGGAGGAGGAGGAGCAAGAGGAGGAGGAGGAGGAGGAGGAGCAAGAGAAGGAGGAGGAGGAGGAGGAGCAAGAGGAGGAGGAGGAGGAGGAGGAGCAAGAGGAAGAGCAAGAGGAGGAGGAGGAGGAGCAAGAGGAGGAGGAGGAGGAGGAGGAGGAGCAAGAGGAGGAGGAGGAGGAGGAGGAGGAGCAAGAGGAGGAGGAGGAGGAGGAGTTAAAATACGGTGATCACCTTTGAGCCAAGACAGGTTCTAAGCTACATTCAAACTGAGTCAAGTTATCGAGGAAGCCCTGATTATAAGCACCAACTCCTTGGCAACTTTCTTCTTCTCTCCACGAGCAATACTCCTCATTGTACAGGTCAGCCTTAGAGCATTGGTACGCTTGATACATTTTAGCTTTTTTCCTGTAAAAAGTAATCCTGGCATTCACCCTGGAAATGAAAGGATAAAAACATGGGCTTTTTCAGCTTGGAAGGAAGTTCCCTCTCTGTTCGGCACGTTTTATATCATTCTCGGCAAGCAAAAGGGTAGTTGACAAGAGGCCGTTCCAGGCATTAGGCAGATTTAGCAGAGACAGCGCAACCTTGTAAACTCAAAAGCGCGCGGAGAGGGCTAAACAAAATCGCCTTCTACTTGTTTACCTCTATGCTTCTTTGCAAAAGTAGAACGACTTTGTAATCCCGGGCTTACTTCCCTAAAGGCATTCGTACCTAGTCACGCATCCTTGTAAACCATAGGGTAGTTCGTTGGGCGTGTTATTTAACCCTTCAGGCCCTAATATCAACATTCCACTCTGCGTAGGGGAAATTTGCTTGTGGAATCCGAAATCCTGGGTTTTGGAATGCGGAATACAGCTCAGAGAATCCAGAATCCCACTAAAGATTGGAATCCAGAATCCAAGCTCTACTGACAAAGACTGGAATCCAGAACCTGGAATCCGGAATCCACAGCGTGGAGTCCAGAGTCCAAGACTGTCCTGGATTCCCTTACATGGGACTAAACATTTCAATTCTTATTTGTTGCCCTAATACATACGCTACAAACGAACTTCATTTTGATTGATCATTCACTTAGCCCTTTAAGTCCCAAAAGTGACCAACATCAATTCTCTCCTAACAATATCAATACACAATTAAGAGAAAAGGTTGTGAGAGTTAATAAAATGATCACCTAAGAGAAAATGCTCTGATCTTCTACCAAATTCTCTCAACTTATTTTTTTATGGAAATTTATAGAGACCAGTTTGGAGAATTTGTATGTGGATATTGGGGCTTATGGTGACCACTTTTTTCGGTCCCTCGGGCCTCATTTTGGTCTAAAAATAAGGGGGCGGGGCGGGCCCCTTCACTAGATCCGTCACTGATTTCCACCCGGGTGGTTTGTGTAAATGGTAAATACCCTAGAACTAGGCGCCCCGCGTAACTCAGTTACCTGTTCTCGTAGTAGGGAATGTGGACCTCATTAACCAAAAACGCACTCGAAGTTATTCGTGTATTGACAATCTTTCTCATTGTTAGCAGAGGTGCCATCTTGAGGTCGAAATATCCAACCACTTCCAACGTTTCCACGTTCATGGAGTGTTTAGCGGTTACTATGACAACATATACGGACAAAATGGCAATCACCGAGAGCACGCACATCGGAACCAGATTGGTGTTGTTGATCTAAGGAAGAAAAAATGTCAGAAAATGATCTGTTTAGTTGGTTTTGGGCCCTCCTCTGGACAGGAACGTTTCATGTTTTATATATGTTAAGGCTGTCCTCACCCTGCTAGCAGAGACTTAATTTCAGTTACTTGATTTTGTCGTACTCGAGAAAGACTCTCCATGAACCGAGTATGATATTTGTCGAGCACGCGCGGAATGTTCCTAGGATTTAGTTTCGAACACAGGCCTAACAGCCGCGCGCTTGGAACAGCGGGCTCAGTTATGACTATGGGTTTATTACAGCAAGGAGCCTCAAAGTGTGACCTCCTTTTATTAGTTCACATTCTTTCATGCAAACATTAGGGAGTTTAAGATACGGCGACTACGGACTACGACTACGGATAAACATGCTACTGCGCATGATCAAAACCACGTGACTGTTCATTTTTCCCGCGTACGTAGTCCTGCGGCTACGGTGAGTTGTTGAGCTGTTTCGCGTAGTCGCGACTACGGAGAACATTTTGCTCGTATTTTGCCGTCCGGTAACTCAAGAATCTCATCTTTTCGTAAAAAAGTTTTCAATTCACCTGCTTTAAGTGAAAGGGAAGCGAAATATGTAAGTTGCGTCTAATTTCTGCTCAGATTTACGCTTTTAATCGACTGTTGTGATTCAAATCTTTCTAGCTAAGCTCAGATGTTTATACGCAGAATTCAGATTGACGGCGTAGGAGAAGAGAAATCATGCAGGTAATTTACTTTCTCTTCGCACTTGAAAAGTTCCAATGTTTGGTCGAATTGATCATTGTGTCTTTCTACGTGTGTAACCTTTGTTTATGCGAGTTTTTGAATCGCGCCATTTGCTGAATGAAAATGATGTAAACATCTTCGAGACAATCGAAACTCGGCATTTCAATACTTCAACACTACATCAGATCAGTAGTCGGAGAAGTCCATCCTCTAAATCTAATAAATGACCTATTACTATTTCTGTCTATTTCTTTAATATTTGACACAAGTATTCATGGGCGAAAAAATAAAACCTGTGTAACCAAAACTTTGTTTACCAATTTCACCCGACGTAATTGCTTCCTTCAAGTATGGAAGAATTTGTTCATTGTTCTAAAGATAAGATCACATGCAAAACTGACTTGCATTTTTGTGAACTGTGATGAAAACAAGAAAATCTTTGCGTCTTGTTTCCCTGTCCGCCTCTTCTCTCGTAGTTTACTGTCTGTAGTGCAATCTTAACGTTCTATATTTGCACGACTCAACCCAGTGCTACGAACAAAGGACAACGCTCGTCCAGCCGTAGTTCGTAGTCCGTAGTCTCCGTATCTTAAACTCCCTAATTAACCAATCAGAAGACGAGGGCAGTTTCCAGCTGACTTCTAATTGGATTGAATCTGCACGAAAGAATGTGCAGTATGTGAATAAATCAAAAGCGGTCACACTTTTGAGCTCCTTGCAGTAATAAACGGATGCTCGCAATCGAAAAAATCAGTTTGACGACTTAAAAAACGAGATTGACTTGTCCAAAAGTTGGGGGCTGAGGCAACTTAAAGGTTTGACGCGATTCAGGTAGAACCTCCTTTTCTCCTCCTCACTCTCAAGAAGACAAAAAGAGGCTCTGCTTGTAGGGTGGGCTGTCCTCGGCAAGCATATTGATCAGTCGACCCAACGTCAGCGTGTATATAATGGAGGGCACCGACTGATGAAACTAAAGTCCTCGCATCTGTGCTGCGCATTTTACCGAGTCCTTGGTAAGTACATCTGACAGGGTTTGTACTCTTTTGAGTTCTTCAAATTCCATGACTTTTCCATGACCTTTTGTAGTTTCCTATCACCTAAGATTTAGCTGTCATTGTCGAAAATTTTCAAAATTTTCAAAACTTTACTTTTTTTTACCTTTTAAAACAGTTCAACAGAAACAAACTCTGGTATCCATAAAAATGCGTGCCGTTCGCGCAGTCTAATTACTCCTCTTTATCTTACGTCATCCTTGCTTTGACATCTGCAGTGACTAATATACCAAACAAAACTTTAATTTTTCCATGACTTTCAAGGACCGACAATTAAATTCCACGACTTTCCAGGCCTTGAAAATGAAATTCCTAAATTCCGTGACTTTCCAGGTTTTCCATAACCTGTACGAACCCTGTCTGAAAACACAAAAACTGACCTCACCTGATAATTCAGTTCTTTGAGTTTGACAAGGAACTTAACAAATGCTGTGTTTAGTAGATCAACTCCTTTAAGACCATGGTAAATCCCCTTTTTCCATTTAGGTTCGTCTCCACCAAACTTACTGGAATTCCTCTGGTTCTCGGAGCCATCGATTTCATCTTGTTCATTGACTATTTCTTTTTCAGTGGGTTTTGTATTTACATCTTGTTCGGAAGTCATATCACGAGATTCTGTTGTTTTTTCCCCTCTCTCTGCATTTATTTTGTTCTTGCCCTCGATAAATGTTTCTTGCATATCAATCGAATTTTTGCTACAATCAATCGCCTTCCCTTTGTCTTTTTCCTGTCTGGCTTTTTTCGCATTTATCTTCTCGAGGTTGTCTTCCTTTGTCTTCTTTTCTTTCTTTTCCTGTTCCTTCTGTATACGTACTGGCTCTTGAATCTTAGTTTCCGAATTTATTTTGTCTTTTCCCTTGCCAGATCTTTCTTGCAGCTGAAGAGAATTTTCCTTACTATCAATCGTCTTTAGATCTTCATTTTCCCTTCTCGTTTTTTTCGGACCTTTCGGTTGCAGCTTGTCTTCCTTTTTCTTCGTTTTCGTCTTTCCTTTCTTTTCCTCTTCCTCCTGTAGATGTTTTAGCTCTTGAATCTCAGTTTCCCCATTTATTTTGTCTTGCCCCTTGCTGGATTTTTCTTGCTTCTCAATAGAATTTTCCTCATTCCCATCGTCATTTTCGTTTCTCGCTTTCTGTTGCAGTTTGTCTTCCTTTTTCTTCTTTTTCTTTTCTTTCTTTTCCTCTTTCATCTGTATTTGTTCCAGCTGGTAGATCTTAGGAAAGCCGTGAATAAGTACTACAGCGAGTTGATACGTTTTGCTGTGGCGATATATAAACCACAAACTGTCCAACACAATGAAAATGACGGTGAATATTCCGCTCTGGTATAATTGCACGATCCAGTCTAAAGCAAGCAATTCTTTGGCCCTTCCTTTGCTAAAAGGACTAGATATGTTCAGTTCTGGGACGGACATTTCCTTGATGCTTATTTTTGTATCTGATTTAAAAACATCTTCGATAAAAGAGGAGTTTGATTCTGAATCGTGCGCAGTTAAGGAGCTCAAGGCGAAATCGTCGAAAAGATCATCGAAAGATGGCAGGCTGACTTGAACGTTCGGAAAACTTACTGATAGGCCAACCCAGCGGATAAAAGGTTTCATGCTTTTTCCAAATGTCTTGGCAATTCCGTTTAAAACTTTGTACAGTCCGCGTGCTGCTTTTAACCAGAAACTACTCTCTATTTTGTTTTGGATCTGTGACAGCCTTGAATTAAGTTCTCTAGAGTAAGACGATAATTGTTCGTTCATCCGCTTTCTCTCTCTTTCAAATTTCACTCTCGCCTCTTTAAACTGGTTATCGATTCGATGTTTAGCGGCCAAAATAATGTATTTTCTTCTCATTTCCTCTTCCTGCCTTTCTTTCATCTCTTTGAAGTATTTCTCCAGAAATATATTCAGCTCTTTTAACTTTTGATCGCAGATCAGCTTTCCTTTGCCAAGAACTGACCACTGGCGGTTAATTTCTTGTACCCTGTGTGCGTCCATCTGTTCCATAAAGGCCCTCTCCAGGTCTTTCTGTTCTTCGTGAAACGTTCTGTATTTTTGTAAGGTCCTTACGTTTGTATAGTGAATGGCAGTGAGGATGACGGAAAACACAGTCAATGTCAGGAGGAAACTTTTCAAAAGTCTCATACCGACAAACCAAACGACGAACAACACATGTCGGAAATGGAGTTGGTTGTCTCTATCGCGGTGGTGTGCATCTTTTGGGCGCGTTTTGTAGCCGTAGATTAAGATTGCAATCAGTACTATCATCATCCCCCCGACGGCACTGCTGAAAGGAATTAACACTTCAAGTTTTGTGACGTCAAAGTCGTCGTCAATGTTCGGAATTACGATGTCGGGTATCCCCATTGGACTCACAAGAATAACCTTCAGGGTTTTGCGCGAATCTGTCAGTCGTACGACGAACTGTTTGTCGATAGAATTAGTGTCTCCACTTGATGGAAGATGAAACTCCACAAGAAATGAACAGTCCTCCGTCGTTATGGCTGTTGAAAAGAAAAGTCAATTAGACTTTATTCAGTCACCATACCCGCCATCTCTGCACACGCTTTAAATTGATAAGATAAAATAAGTGGTATTTCAGGGGGCAAACAAATGAAAAAAAATACCAATATGAGTAATCGCGGTCGAAGTTTGTTTATTCTTTTAAAGCGTGACGACGATTTGATAGTCATGCAAACTTTATAGTTCAAGTTTTGATAAGATTTACGTCACTATTGTTTGCTATGAGGACATCTACGGTCGCTACTGCATCCACAAAAGTAACATTGATCACTTCCAACCATAATTTGCCATTATCTTCTTCAAGATGTAAAGTTCTTTATTTTCTGTTTTCTAGAATAAACAAACTCAACCGTCATTTCTTGCGTTGGCATATTTTTTCAGTTGTTTGCCCCCTTAGAGACCACATTGATTTTATGCCATCAGTCATTAAGCGCGTGCAAAGATGGTGGGCATCGTGAAAAAAAATGTATTGTCAGCGATTAGGAACAAAGTTTATCGGCAAAACTGCTCCCAGGGTATTATCAGATTTCGAATCGTATACGATGATCAGCTTAAAAGATCGGTTTCATGTGTTTCTACAAATGCATTTCTCTTCAGTGTTCGTAAAACTGAAGGGAAGTGTCAGTTTCAGATTTGAAGTTCAGTGCTCTAGTCAGCTATAACAGTACACTTCTACTTATACTTAGTAGAAAAAAGGTAGAAAATATTTTCAGCCCTGGCGAACATATGTCAGTTTTCCTAAAATTTAAAACTTCCATGAAAGAAGTACAATTTAGACGAAAAAAATATTTCGAAACGCTTGAAAAATAGATTTCATCAATTCATGCGTTTTAACAAATGCATTTCTGTCACTTCTCTTCACATTTTCATCGCTACTGTTGACCGCTTGAGCTACAATATATACTGTCCAAGGTTCACATGCACCAACTCACCAATATCGTAATGATAAACTTCCACATCCGGGCGATCTTGGTCCGTCAACCTCACCACGAAAAATCCTGGGCACGAGCTAACGCGTCCTGTCAGACGGATGGTCCAGAATGTTCTGTTCTTTAAAAGCCGTCCTGCGAAAGACCGGTCGTTCAACACCACCGTTTCCGGAAACGCGTATTTCAACACAGAACGTCCCTGAGGTAGCTCAACATGAACGTAATGTGAACCGGAGTTGTTATAAACTTTATACACTCGTTCGTTGTGCTCGTAAGCGATCTTTGCGGTAAGACTGGAGAAACTTTGAAAGTTGTTAATCGATCTACTCGGTTTTATGGTGATAAAATTTTCCGTCTCCATGGTTTGGCAGTTTTCTTTGGGCCACGATTTTGAGTTGATTATAAACGGTTCTTTCGGTTGAATGTAAAGCCTACGAGTGGCACCTTGGGCTGACAGCTCTTCCTCCAATTTGTACAACCCCACATTAAATTTCTTGTCACCAGCCTTACCGCTTATGAGGATATCCTTTGTTATGTCGTTTCTCAGAAAGGAAGGGCGCGTCAACACCATGAAGCCATAATCACGTCCTTCTCCAGCGCCTTGACTATTGTTTCTCTCGCTGGTTTCAATTCTCCTCAAGAGCGCCTTGTCTTTCCACACCGATGCTTCCAACTCGAACACGGGACCTCGTGAAATTTCAACGTGGCATTTAAAATCTCCCAGTTTTGGGAAAATAGGTTGAATGGGAACGGTAAAATGCTTGGCTTCAACGCATGTCACTTGCGATGTAAGGCATGAAGTGTTGTACAGAGAGCATGGGCAGTTACTACAAATGCAATTCGCTTGAAAGCAGCAATCGAAACAATACGTGAAGTGCTCGCCATAATCCTGCTTGTTTTCACGCTGGAGATCTTCCTTTGTAACATTGCATATTGGGTCGTTTCTCGAGAGTGCTGTACACCTCTCTCTACAGATGGCACAACTCTGCTTATTGTTGTAGCATTCTTGAGACTTTTCTTCCTTCCAGAGGTCTTCTGGCGAGTTCTTCTCCCCAAACAGCCTTAAAACTGGATTTTCGGCACCATTGCAGGAAAGTAAATTTCTCGCAACTGGTATTTTGGACGGATTACCGTCATAACTAGGGCAAGGTGACTGCGGATGGCCCTTGATAAACCTTACTTTATCCACGGATTCTTGCAAACTAATGCTATAAAAATCTGGAATCGGAGAACCGCAAAAATTTCTCAAAACAGCTTGCGACGTGGAGTCTTTGGACAACATGTCGTTATCATTAACTTCATGGTTGACTTCTTTAAATGTCGTACTGAAATCCACTCGTAACATTTTGAGCTTAATTGCCAGGCCACTTGTTCTATTTAGCCACGTTGTCGAGTCTTTTGAGATGTTTGATATTACTTGACTGACCGGTGGATCATCCTTGACCTTGAAAGAGGGAAACAAAAACATCTAACAGAAATCAGAGCGCTAAAAAAGCCGGGAAATGGCACAAACATCAGCTTACAGGCTATGCTCCTCTTCAGTGACAGGGTACTTCGCCAGCATAAAGTTTTAGAGCTCCAGTTAAGGTTCAGAGTCTAAACTCACGGAATGTTCAAGTTCAGCTTAAGCTGCAAAGCAGGCGTATTTTGCTGTGTGAACGATGATACAAATGTTCTCCGGCCACCTTGGACGTTGAAACCGCCCCACCTTCCTTTGTTTTTCAACTGCTTTTACATGTAAGATGGCGACCGCGATCAATGCACCCTTGAGCTTTCGTTAAAAAAACCCTGCTCTGTAGGCTAAGTTCAGCTAATCCTATCCAAGGTTTCCTCCAAAAATATTCATGTAACCAAAATGAGCTTAGCAGTCCCGCAATTAATGACCCCTCCCTACGCTCTAATCCCGAACACAGTTACCGGTTTTCTCAAATTATCTCCGCAACTTTCGGGACTGAAAAGCACTACTTCACAGGAATTGATCATGTTCCTACGTAAAGGAATGTGGAGAGGGGTGCCGGTTAATTTAAATGACGATGATTTAGAGTACTCACCTTTAGAACATCTTCGTAGACAACATTTGAAGAAACTTTAATTGGAGGAAGTTGAGAAATGTCTGAGAAATACAATAAAAACCCATGAGCCTGACCTACCTTTATAAATTAGGGACTATTCCATTTAATATAACCATTCCGTCAAACGAACTACTTTGAAATTTTCCTAGCTCTCAGAAAAATGCTTATTCCCCCCCCCCCCCCCAAAGTGTTCAGAAAAAATGTATTGATGAACACATATTCCTTCAGAAAATGTGAGTGATGTGTCCTGATAGATTATGTATTTTTTCGGCTTTTCTACTACTCCCCCTCAGAAAATCTGGTCTTCAGTCCCACAACCTTCAGAAATTCCATTTTTTGGTTTAAATCTTCAGAAAACTGCGCCCGGCTGTGGGGGAAGGTGTGTATATTTAATGGATAGCCCTAAGGGTACAATGCCGGCGTCAGGCGTGATTGCACAATTGACTCATTTCAACGTACCGGTGCATTTTCTGTCTGTTTTTCCAGCACATGGAGCCGACTCGAATTCTTGAAAGCTACACAGGGGTCTGCATTCTGAAAATAAAAAGGCCAAATACTGTTTATGAGCCGAGCATATTACAGTTGCTCAAACAAATGCCCAGCAACCACTTTTAGGCGCTTTTTCTTTAAAGGCAACGCCAACGTCTTTCTGCTTTTCGTGAGAGCAAGCCATTTTTTATACCAATCAAACGATCTCAAGTGATTCAACTTACTTTTGCAGACAGCGGGTTGAGTATGGTTGCACGGGGACACTTCAAAGAAACCTTTCTGGCATTTTTCATCGCATCCTTTAAAAAGCAGAAAATATGATTAATTCGCACAAGCCTGTAAAACCAAAAACCAATCACACCATGTTCATGCAATAGTGTTACTGCGATAGTGTTATCGTTTTACTGTCAAGCCAGCACGGTACGCTACCCCCATAGATTTGATAAATAACCTGACTATTTTAAAGATTCAATCCGTTCTGAGGTCGTTGCCGCTATTTGGGAACGAAATTTACACTTACATTCCTGTAAGAGTAGTTGTCCAGTATTCAGTCCGAGATAAAAGTTCGTTTTCAGTGTACATATATAATACGAGAAGGAATTTTCATACCAGAACGTGAATTTTATTCAGATATTTAAAACCGGAATGAACTCATTCCAAAATGACTTGTAGGGGAACAAAATGTTGTTTCGGTATCATGAAAACTTATTACAGAGAAATATAATGGACCTCGTTCCAGAATCATGTATGCAAGAATCAAGATGTGAATCTGAGATTGGAGGAGACTAAAGGATTTAATCCTCAAAATGATCAATTCATCAATACAATCCACTGTGGAACGCCTGACTTGGCTTGACAGTAAATCCTTCCGCTCCTGTTATCAACAATGCACAACTTACTATACACACAGCGTGCTTGTCCTTCTTTATCTTTCTTAGCTCTCATTTTTCTTGGACAAACACATTTTCCCGCCAATGGATCACAGGCTCCATTGACACATGTCAGGTTTTTAGCTGAGCATCGATTCTCGGAAACGAGGCCAGCATCAGCTACATCTGAAAGGTAGGGTAAAAAGATGTGGTTACCTTTCTGGTCGGCTTGATCTTGACAATCACAAACGGTCAGCTACAAGCTAACTAGTTTTGCAATTTTTATCCGGCTGAGTTAAACCTTTGCAGGATAAATGAAGTCTGTATTTCCACCAATCACAAATTTTTGATTTTTGATTGTAACGGTTTTTGGCCGGAAAATTTAAGCAAGATAGTAAACTTAATGACAAAAAAGTAAGCAATATTTAAAGAGCAACCAGGGAAGAGCCCAAATGTGAAAATTAAAAGGTTTAAAAAGCTTATTTGGTTTAAAAAGATATGGTATTTTCAAGAGTCAATTACTTTTCTAAAAATAGTAACAATTTCACGGAAAATACAAAGATCAACCTCTACAATTTTTCAACCAACCCAGCGAGAATTAGTACTTGAAAAATCAGGTGGGGAGATCAGGGCTGAGAGTTCAGGGTTGTATTATCTGCCTAAGCTGTAACAAGAGACGGAGAACAAAAACTGAAGCCTTGGTTATTTTTGCTGCTTGAACAAGGGCCTCTGTAGGCCGTGTACAACCGCCTCTTCCCCCCAAACAAAATCTCGCCGATAGAAGGGGCGACTGTACCCAAGCTATGGCCTCGTGTGTGTACTTTTATTTAAAAAACAACAGCAACAACAACAACAAGTGCACAGACAATAATTAATTCAAAAAGCTTACCAAAAACGCCGATTTTTAAACTTGTGTCGTTTGTTATTACTAGGACTTCATTATTATTCTCTGACTTCAAGAACACTCTCGAATCCGGGCGCAAAAATCCTTTGGGGAAGAAAACGTTAATGTCCACGTTGTAGGGCTGTAATTGGGCTTGTAATACGCAGGCGCAAACGGCTACTACCATAAACGGAGTAGTTCCTGCAGGTCGGCTTCTTCTTAAAAGAGCTTGTGAGACACGACCACTGTCGGGTGTTGAATTTTCTGAAGAAAATAAGAATAATAGAGACTTCAGATGCAACTAGCTAAAAACGACACTTTCTTTTGGCAAGATAAAACTGACATTTGGACAAACGTTTTGACGTGTATTTCGTTAAAATAATGGAGAGATTTGGAATCACGTTTACGACAAACGGCAAACGTCAATTTGCACCACGTGACCACGTTTTCCCTTCCCTTGTCTTTTGATTTTTATCAAGTTTCATGCTACAGTAGTTTCATCCATGAGAATTATTTGTACAATTGATTTTCCCCGATTATTTTCTATTCTGAAAACCATTAACCTTAATCTGCCGTTTGCCGTAAACGTGATTCTATTTAAAAAATCTCTCTCATAACCAGGGGCGATACAAATTCTCTGATAAACAGACACTTCTACTGGACGTTCACCATCTTAAAGTGAAACGGAGATCAAGAATTGGTCCTTGCCGTTCTTAAGGCATTTCGTACGCCATCACTCAGTTGGACACTTCTCTAACACCGACACCCTTGCCCAATTCAAAGATATCCGTCTTAGTGATCTAGGCTAAGACAAGCGACAAAAACGTTAAACGTGTAGCATTTTTTGCAACATTGTTGTAAAACGAGGTGCAAAACAATGCTGAGCGTTTTACCACCTACGAATCAAACACGCATTGCAACAAATCACGTTATTGAAGGTTGCTTAAAGTTGTTGTATAAGATAGAGAGTGGTTCTTCTTTTTGCAACAATATCTGTAAATGTTGCGCGTTTTTCTCGTTGCAGCAAGTGACGTCACTCCCGCGTATTGAGTGACTCTTACCAAATACACCTTTTTACCGATACGGCGGCCATATTGAATTGACTCGATTTAAGGGGGGCATGAGCAAGATCCGTTGTACTCGCTTAGTATTAGAAATAAGGTCTTTCACCGTATATTTCTCGAGAAAAAGGCGATCATTATAACATCCTAACACGGAAAACGATCTTTTTTCTCATTTCAATCTTATTCTAAGAAAACTTTAAGAAAGAATGCCCCGAAAGGCGCTTGTAAATACTAACAGGAATGTGCTCATGCCCCCTGAGCATCCCATAATACTCCTTAAATTAACTTATTCAATATGTCCGCCGTATCGGTAAAAAGGTCTATTCTATCCAATCAGAAGTCGGTATTCACGCAACTTCTGAAAACCTGTTTGTTAGGTTTGATTTGTGGGTGGAAACACGCGCAACATCGCTTTTCAACTCGTCTTGCTGCAACGTTGCAAAATACGTTCCACTTTTTTGTTGCCCGTTTTACCCCACCTTTTGAGACAATTGTAATGACGGGATTTCTTCTTTAGCACTTGATAGGGGCGTTTATTTCAGCAAAGGAATAATCGACCTTTAACTAAAGGAGAGTGATTTTTGCTAGGAGGGGGATGGGTAATTATTAATCAATTCAAGAAACGGTCATCATTGGGAAAAAAGAATTCATCTTACAAAAAAAAAGTTCCCTCTTTTTACCAACCTTTGGGTATCTCTTTCGTAGTTCCATCTGCTTTTAACGTTCGCCTTTTCTTCCAATAACAAAAATAACAGAGCGCGGAGACTATGATACAGAGAAAAGCAAAAGAACCCACGCTGCTAACAATGATAAGTACAAGCTTGTCCTTTTCATTGGCTTCAACAGGCTTTTGCAAAACAGGTTGGTACTGTGAAACAGTAAACAGAATATTAAACAATAGTGTGCATCAAATCGCACATCCATTTCGAGGCTAAGCGCACGGAAGACGGTAGTTAATCATTGATCACTTCACCTCACCTCGCCTCTTGCTTGCCTTGGTGATCTTTGAGGCGGCACCAGTTGGGACCACGGTCCCTGGTGAGTTCAACCGTGCTTGGCAGATTTTGGATAAAAGGCCAGACGAATTGCAACTCCTGGCCGTTCAGGTTGGGATTTAGGCGATGGGTTTATGTCCCATCCCCGTTAAAAGTCGCACTACTGAAATCAGAAAAGTTTTAAAATTGTTCATACAGAGAGGGAATACCCGGGAGAATACCCCTTCCGTACTGAATAACAACCTTTGATGCCAATACCCTAGCTGACCGAAACACAAAGCCAGACTGATCCAGACTGGTGGAGCAGTACAAAGAAACGGTGTCGGCTTTTGTGAAGACAGTACAGCTGAATGGCAAGTATATGAAGCAAGTTTTGCTCTGATTGGAACAAAATGGTAGATTATAGAGCGAAGCACTTACCACTTGCAGTAAAATAGTCTCGTTATCAAGGGACGAGTACGTTGCCTTGACCTCGGAGTTATTCAGTTGTCCGTCAGGGATGGTCGTTTGTAGTTCAATCCAGAAGTCATTACTCTCGTGAAAAATTATCTTCCCCTGTCAAGAAATAACAACGCATCTTCACATGCAATTTTGCTTTTTGGACAATGGAGATACGCGTGATTTGTAACAGTGTAAAAGTCTGAAACGGTGAAAAACTTCAAACACGAGCACAAAATGACACTTAACATCATCCTTCAATGTTAAATAAGCAGGAAACGCAAAATACTGCTGGGAATCAGTTACAATCTTTGCACAGAAATGCCAGTTCTGATTTGTGAAAACGTGAGTTGTATAAGGCGAGCGAGCTACTTTATACCTGTTCTGTCCAAGCAAATGTTCATTACAACGCTCTTTAATTTGATTGAGCGCCTTGCTGTTCAGTGCAGTTTAGATTAAATTCCGCTGGCCTGAAGAGGGTGAGATTTTTGGACCCTCAGCAAAGGAAAAGAAATTTTGCCACTTCGAGTTCGGGAACGTTTGCTGGTCTTAGCAGCAGCACGCATCAGACAGAGGAGGGCCTGAAAAAAGAGGTTAGCATGCCACTGAGGATAAATATCAGACCGATGAACTACCTGACTTACCGGTAAATTGTGGCGAATAATCAGAGTTCTGCTGTTTCCACTTGTATCATTGTGGCTTACTCTCTGGCCAGATTCTGGAAGGCCTACGAATCTTCGCGTCGTTTTATCTCCTTTAGCCCACGAGAAAAGAAGTGCACAGCATATAAGGACAAATCTAGAAATTCCTAACACAGAGACATATGGCTTCATTGCCTCTGTAGATGGTAGAGAAAGTTCAGTGTTATCATACAATGCTCAAATACTCTGTTCCAGTAAAATTGCAGAAAATATACAAATAAAGGATCAGATTTTGTTCCTGGGCAACCGTAAGGGATAGTTTTTGCCTTGAAACTTACTCTCATACATGCGCTGTTTTTCGCAATAATGAGTAACAGTCTGACCCACTGACGATATTCCTAGTTGAACATGATCGCGTATAACTGGGCGCTCTAAATATGATAAAAGCCTCGAAACGTTTTGCGCCACATACCCCGTTTTTAACCATGCCTCGATATTTTTAGCAAGATATTGAAAACTACCGATAAATTTTGGAAAGAGCACATACAAAGGCTCTTTCCGCATTCCTGAGAAGTTAAGACACCAACTGGAGGCTTGAGTTGACAAAATGCAGTCAGGATTTGCATAGAAATTTTCACCCGGCTGGCAGGACGAAAATTTTTCTGCCAAACCTCGTCATACTTTTATTGTGTGTGCTCACGGAAACGGAATTCAGGAAAATTCTTTGAGGCTTGCAAATTTTATTGGGACGTAAGCAGTGCCTCAGTTTGTTCTAAAAATAAGGGGGTGGGGGGCGGCCCCCCCGGCCCCTCCCCTGGATCAGCCACTGGTAAGATCTTTTTCGTACAGCTTAGCTCCAATAAATTCGCAAATCTTGTAACTTTCAGGCAGAATCAGAGGGGCAAGGTAAATCGATTCGCCTTTCAGGGGTGTTTCCTGGTGTTGCGGAAACTATTGCTGGTTCGCTTTTGTTTTGTGGTGTGGCCATTGTTAATTGTCCTTTTCAATCTTTCGTATCACGTAATTAGGCGATTCCACCCGTCCGCAAAACCAAGAAACCCTTTCTTCTAATGAATCAAGACTGAAATATGGGCAAACTGGTTTTGCTTGATTATAAAATCAATGACATTACAGCCGTATGCATAGAGATTAACATAAGCCGAATTTACTTAAAAACCCCAAAGCGGTGTCCTCTGAGACGGACACTGAATTGAACACAGTCAGTATGGTGATCCTGTGGCCTACGTTGCTTGTTATACCTTTGAAATCACATTAAATTTATATGTTTGCTTATACAATGTCGTCATTTCCGTGCAACTGAACATTGCTTTTATAAAAAGTACAGCAACAATTATTGCTCATGTCACAAGACGTAATAAAACACAACTAGCTAAAGGAAAATTGAAAGATATAAAAAAGAAAGAGAGTTAAAAATACTAGTGCCATTTAAGATGCTTCATCTGAAAGTTTAGAAATTTTTTCTTTTTGTTTCTTTGAAAATTAGCAATTGCCGTGTCGTGCCGGGTCGCCTAATAACTTCATGACACGAAATACTGAGAACAATTTGGGGCTGAAAGTCGTCTCTGTTTCTTCTGCCGTAAGCGAGAAACAATAACTTGAATTAAAGTTGATGACCACGATATGCCCCTAGCTATGAGAAGAACAGCAGAAATGTAATCAAAGGACGAGGGAAAATAGAGGTTTCTAACAAGCATGTTCTAAGATCTTTTTGGGTTCAGAAAAACGTAGCCTCCCGGCAGACGTCCTTTGGGGTTCGTTCGTCACGTATTCATTTCTCCCCCAAGGAGCTGAGAGGGGGAGAAATGAATGCGTGACGAACGAACACCAAACGACATCTGCGGGGAGGCTAAGAAAAACGTGGCAATCAAAAACTATTAAAAATCGTTCAATCTGTGTGCGAACGAGCATAAACTACAGGTTTCCAAGAAGGTTACATGGGGTCAGGTCTTGATGAAACAATGATATGAATTTGTCTAGAGCAACGATCCAAGAAAACTGAGTTTAGTCTTAGGCACACGAAACGATACAGACGATAATGATACAGGCAAAAGAAATGAAAAACATAAACCATTATAAACCGTTAAAACTTTATAGAGTGAATGCTACAATTGTAGCCTGTGTACAGACGTCCCTCTCGAATGCTTTCGCCATAACGGAGGTCTACGATGTATCAGCTTTCCCGTGTTGCGTTGCAATAAAGGTAAGAAAAATAAATGTCGGATAAAACATTCACAATATAAAAACATGAAACACGTTTCTTTATCGCGACATTACACAAACAAAAGTGTACATTAGTTCTTTTCAACACCTAACAGCAGAAAAAAAAAACGAGCGACTGCATTATGGACAATCACAGTCGTCGCACAAAAAGAAAAGAGAAATTAAAGGAGCAGTATTTTTCTAAGTCGTACGGCCTACCTTGGTAATGTATTTGCCGATCCTGAAGTGTAGATTGCTCAAGAAGCTAAACCTGTAAATAAAAACGTTTAGCTTTGGATGGGTTTCCGGTGCTCCTCGTTCGTGCGCAAAAGGGAAAATTGGTGAAGAAATACTTCCGGTCGACCTAATAAGGAAAGTCCGTTGAACGGGAAGTCAAGTGGCCTCTAAATTAAGAACAAACTAATCCGATCAACAGAGACGTGACGCTGCCTGCATGTGAAGTAAATTGAATTCACTAAAAAGGGAAATTTGAAGCGCAAATTTGAGAAAATTTTTCCAAATAAGCTACAGCGATCAAAAAGTCGCTTTCTAATGACTGCGTCTAACTCACAGTCTTAGTTAGCTGCGACGCTTCGTTTCCTGTCTTTTTTGCCGAAACTACGCCTGCTCTTGTACCGCTTTTGTAAACCCTTTCGTGGCATTTGCTTTATCATTAAATAGTATCGATTACATATCGTACGTTACCATACACGGAAACATAGCACATTAACGTTGAAGCAGGTTAGATGGGTTGTGCCGTTTCAAACAGATTAGTCTGAGAAAGGGTATTGGAGTCTAGGCATTTGGCCTAGACTGGTTCTATATTCAGTATGACTTACTGTCTACATTTACCTGTACAAGGAAAAGGATCATAAGGTTCTCAAAATAAATTGAAACCGGCATGGGGTAGTATATTTTGAAAGAGTAGTCAAAAACAAACTTTGGCTGAACATAACTGGCTTGCGGCTGGCTTTCATTTACCCCATTACGTTTTCAAGCACGCTTTTCTTTTTATCTCGGCGATTCGATTGACCAAAACCAGCTGAACCAGGATTAACATGATTTTGGCCCGAGCACTACAACCACCCCCACCCTCCAAGTTTTCATTTAATGCCTTGTTCCCCCGGATTGTTTTTATTCACAGGTAAAAACATTTGGGAAGCGAAGATACTAGAAATACTTGTGTGTGCCCGGGGTTTTCCTTGTTTGGATGGAAGCTAAGGCGTAGTTCAATACCCTTGGAAACTGAACGCACGGTCACCTTTAAATAAGCACCTTACTACACATGGGGTACTCAAATTACCTGTCGTTCTTTCTAAAATTCTACCTGATAAACTGATGTTTTCAAAAGTTACCTACTAATTCCTGGATAAAATAAAATGTAAATACGCGAGCCCAATAATTTAATAGGAAATGCTGACAGCTG
Organism: Porites lutea; assembly: GCF_958299795.1. Taxonomy (NCBI): domain Eukaryota; kingdom Metazoa; phylum Cnidaria; class Anthozoa; order Scleractinia; family Poritidae; genus Porites; species Porites lutea. Next base: position 24,366,620 of record NC_133205.1, on the reverse strand, counting down.
TTGTCAAGGTAGTTCAGCGGGGACTGCTAGGACACGCGCGAGTGTGACCCGCCTCAGTAAATAGACCAGTAAAGAAACGAAAATTAACCTTGAACGCTCACGCAATTCGGTGGACAACTAAGTCAGATGTTTGGTTCTTTTTCCATTTTATTCGTTAAGCTAGCGTTACGGGTAATAATCCGGTGGTAATATGCGAATAGCCAGCACAGCGGAAACGTTTAATCGAAATGCATAAACTGACGAGGACTTGGTCACGGTTTGTGGACACTCGCACGTAGTTTACACGATGACGAGACTATCACGACTCGCGCGTTTTAAGCAAGGGTTCGCGCGTGCGAGAAGGTCTTGAGAGAGGGCCTCACTCGTACCACGTGTCCACGCGTGGGACACACGCTCTAACAATAACGAGTTTTGACCGACAACAACAACTTAAGACTGTGTGTCTAAAACCAACAATAAAAAGCAAAGCTTTGGCATGATTCCTATGAAATGATGATCTCAAGCACTATGGGCATACCGTATTTATTCGTTAAACGCCGCCCTTGAATAAACGCCGCATTTTGAAGCACAAATATTAATAAACGCTGCGTCATGATGGGGCGTTTATTCCAAAGCAAATGCAGTGATAATCAAGTTTGAGCAGACCTAAAGAATTTATTTTCCTTGATTGTAACAATGTTTTAAGTCAGATCAGTACATTCAAAGCTCAAAGGAATATAATCAAAACACGAGACCAATAAACGGTAGTTTAGCTCAATCAAGCTTTGGAAATTTGCCTTCATTGAGAACAATGTTTTTCGGTTCGAAGTGAGTATACTTCAATGCTCTTTCATTAAGCTTCCTCTCCAGAAAAAAAATTGGATTTTAAATAAACACCGCACAGGAATCACGAAAAATTTAATAAACGCCGCGGCGTTTAATCGAATACATACGTCATTAATTACCTTCAATTCGTAAAGATGACCCATTTTTCTGATCTGTGGTGTCATGATTATTTAGCCAGGGCTTGGACTCGACTGTTCAGCACATGATTAGCTTACTGTGCAGAACACTCAGGTCTTTCAGAGCAGGAAGTAGCAGTTTTGGTCTTCAACTGGACCAGCTTCAGCATATTGTAGAAATAATTGATGATGAAGGTACTGCCTTTTACTACAAACATGTCTTGGGTGACCACGCATAAATAGTCTTATCTCTAACAGAGAGAAGGAAAAGAAACAGTAAATCGTACTCGCTTCTAGTAGGCCTAAAGTGTGAAACTTAACATCCAGCCCATTTCAGCCCCTTTACTCCTGGGTCAGGTTATAGCAGGATGATTTATACAGTGGAACTTCGATTCAACGAGCCTATATATGGAGTGTTTTCACTCACCTGGCCAGCATCTAAGCAAATTTATTGGAACAAAATAAAGCGTTCGCATAAGAAAAGAGTTCAACTCCCAGAGGATTGGTTTGGGACACCAACATGGCCACAGTTTCATTGTTTTGGGACACCAATATGGCCGCCGTGACGTCATGTGAAAACACTCTATCAGGAAGTCCTCCGTATAACAAACGGTTTTCTTTACCCCAATAATAGTACAAGAAAAAGAATCTCGTTATAGTGAGCAAATTTTGCCAGTCCCCTGGCCCTTCATTATATCGAGGTTCCACCGTACCTCTTAACTTTTTAATCTATGGATGAAATTCTATGGTGTTACCATTCAAATGAAACCTCTGGCAGAACTTTTACATGGTCCTGTATTTTCCTTATGATTTTACAGTTTTTGTTCACAATTTTTTACTTTTGCCACCATTATTAGGAAGTTAACGGTTTACGGCACTTATAGTGACAAAAGAGTAATATTTTGCTGAACAACAAATAGAGCTATTGTATTTTCAAATACAATATAAATAGACAGTTAGACAAACTGCCTCAATGTATGTGGCTTGACTGAAATTGCCACATTTTGCAGCAGGGCGGATAAAGGTTGGGCGGTGAAACGAGCGTGTCCGAGCAAAAAGGTGTGATGCAGTGGACTGGGACTCTGCTTAGAAATGTCGCTTGTTTTCGACTTCGGTCAGGGCTTGCGATGTGGTTTGTCCATTAGACACTGCCTCCTTCACTGAATTATGGCGGCTTGATTTGTTTTCTTGCACTTCTTCCTCGTTCCTTTGTGCTGGTACGCTGTCTGCGAGAGGCAAATGTTGGTATTTTTTGCGGGAGGTTTAACTGGAGTAAACAAACATCTCTTTCAAAGGGTTTCTCTTATTACTTCCATGACTCTACCACTGAATTATATTTTCGTTCTGCTGCTCGCCAATGTCGATGTTATTCCAAAACAAAAACAACTAAGTACTGTCTAAAACACGAAGGAAAATCTCATCCATGTCATCCATGGCAAAACTAAAAGACAGCAGATCGTGTTTCATAACCAGATGACGTGTATTTTATAAATGCGTGCAGCTCGTGCAAGGTGAAATTATGCTAATTTCAATCACCATCATCCTTCTTTTTAATTTTGAAAAAAAACATCTCATACGTCTTTCTGTTTCTTCGAAACTTCAAAATTAGTTTTCCCTCAGTTTTTACTGTTTACCTTGTTTTGTTTTAGAGAGAAAAACGAAGAAAAAACCTTACAACTGACCTCAATAAATTTGGTTTACATGCGGTTGCCGGATTTTCAACGCATTGCGCGAATCGCCATAGCGCATTGCACCCGAGAAGCAAAGTTTGAAGAAATATAACGCCACTATATCAATATATATCAATTTAATTTTTTGTTATGTTATACAAAATTTATCCCCCTTTAACATATGTAAAAATTGAGGTTAAGAAGTGTTAAGCTTTTGCAAACGAAACGGCGAAAGACGATTAGGTGATATTTAGTGGAAGGAGGAGGTATTCAACACTTTCAAATTAAACTCAAATTTTGGCATTATACGACAAACAAGTTTGAATTATAGACGTACAGACACAAACATATGAAACTGTTTATTGATATTGCTATGAAACGAATTTATCTATTTAACATTGTAGCCTGAAATTACAGAAAGAAAATAGGATTTCCGGTTTGCAAAAAGGAAAATTTCGCCGGCCTTCAAGCGCACCGGAAGCGCGGAAAGAGCGCTCGTGCCAGTCCTACTCCGCATCACACATTAAATGAAGAGCGGAGCGCTCGTTTCACCGCCCAACCTTTACCCGCCCTGTTTTGCAGTCATAGCTCATCAGCTAAAAATAAAGAATTTTATTAAGACAACATAAATTTCCAGAAGGGGTTGGGGATGGAAAACACAGAAAATTTTTATTTTAGCACCCAGTCTCTAATAGACCTCTAGTCCAGGAACTTTAAATCATAATGCTTAAACGTACCTGTAAAATTATGCTCATATTTGCATTTGCAATTGGGTTTGTGTCAGGCACTTTTTTAACTACTAGATATCATTTCACTGTGTATATTATGACTTGTTTAGTTCTAGATCAGAGATGTCAGTCAAGGGTGCATTTCTTTACTAAAATCCAAATCCAGATTTTTAATGCGTAAATGGATATTTTGTTTCTTCACTAAAATCCAAAAACGGATCATTGATCCAAATGATCCACAATGGAGGTGGATTCTTTGGATCATGTCCAAAACCAGATACTTTGGATACATGATCAGAAGCGTTTCTTTACTACAGAGCCAAAAATAGTGAATATTGCCAGCAGTAACTCAAAACAATCTTAATACATCAGGTTTTTGACAAGACTGCTTATCTTTACAGCCATTTTTGAACCAGAGTCATGGATTAAACGATCAATTTTATCCGTTTTATTGAGGTGGTAAAATCGCAATACAAACAGGACCTGCATTATTCTAGTTACAAGGAAAAAACTGCTACAAAACTTTGCTGGCTTGTCTTGAAGACTTTACTTTTCCAATACATACCTTATTTCAAGACTCATCTTCATTTGGCCTGTCTAAGCAGTATCCTAAAGCTAACCATCCAGAATACAATGAAAGATCATCAAACTTGCAACCTTGTCAGCAGCCGTGTTATACTTTCTCCGGGATACCATTGATATTGTGGGTCGTTTCTATGGAAATGAATGAAAAATAATCCCTTTCTGGATACATCATTTCTTTTCTCAACGAAAAATCCTAATGATCTGGATTTTTGATCTGATGTTGCATTTTAGTAAAGAAATGCACCCTAAATGTGGTAACATTAGAAAAGTGGCTAACATGTCCCTGATATTCTTAATCCATTTTTATGTCTTCTGTGGCCTACATGTATAACTGCATAGATGTGACATAATGGCACAGGAAAAAAAATCCATAACTTACCTCATAGCAGTTGACTGTGTGAAGACTTGTTCCAGTGTTTAAGTTATTTCCAAGTTATTAGATACAATTTTCCTTTTACTTTTTTTTCTTGACTTGTATCTCATCTCCTTCTACACTGATTTAAGACCTCCACCTCCTCTGACAATCTAGATTATTCTTTAGACATTAATTTCCAAAACTTCGAGCCAAGTTGGACAAAACAAAGGGAAATGTCAGCTGCATCTGCCTTCTAATAGATCATGGGTAACCACCAATCAGTACATATTATATTGTAAAAAAAGGATTATTTTAACAGTTCTGTGAGCACTGATGTAGCAATTTCCTTTTTTTCTTTTATTCATTTCTCTTCAATCATCATCCATAATACAATTTAAATGTAAGATGCAACCAATCAATAGTAAAAAAAATTAACTATCTACCAATACACTGTAGGTCTCTAATTTTTTCTTCACTGAATATTTACAGCATTTCATACGTACACCATGCACATGTAAATGTACATGTATCTAAAGAATAGGACCACAGTTATAATGGAGAAAATGCTCAGCACAACCAATACAAAAAATGATCTTGGAAGCTTTCTTTTTTTGTTTTTGAATACTAGGTCAAACCGATGACGCAAAACTAGACTTTTTCCCAAGAAATTACCATTTCATTTGGTGTGTCCTCAAGTCAAGTGTCCACATTAGAAAGATCACAGAGTCCATGTTACAGAAGTGAGGACTGTTTGAAGTAGAGAGTCTTTGGTGTCACTAGATTACTGTCTTCTTTTGGCCATAAAATTGGTTTCTTTTGGAGTCATTCAGCAAGTCCTTTCACATTAAGCTGTCATTTTAAGGCAAACAAGGAAAATTTAAGGAAAAATTTTTGCATTTCAGTGAAAGTTTTCTCAACACATAATTTACTTTCAAAATTTCATAATTTGTAGTTCAGTGATGAAGTGACAGGTCTCTCTTCACTTTCCAAATGTGTGGAAAGACAAATTGTGCGAGAGATGCTAGTTTTGAGGATTTTTCTACTAGTCTTGCATTCAGAATTCTATAGTGTAGTTTTTTCTACAAACTGTAACTGGCATTTTTGCTTGAAAGGGAAGTATACCCAGTAACTTTCATCTAGTCACTGAGAAGGAATGTTCTGTGGAAGAGCGAGCTGCAGTGATTCCAACATATTCTCCAGTTCTCCTAGATTATCATCCTCCTGTGATTGGTTAGCATTCTGGTATCTCTCATTGATCTGTGCAGCAGCCCAGCCAGCATATTTCGAATTTACTTTCTTCACTTTTGAGTCTTTGGATGAATTAGCCAAATGGGCTGAAGCCATGAAGAATCCAAACAAAGCCCTCATGTTATTGTTGTCCAATTTGAGAGCTTGAGCGAAGTATTTTCTTGCCTTTTCCATGTTTTCATTTTTCCCAATGGTGTAGAGAATTTCAGCATACCTCTGGTGGAACAAATGGTTGTGAGGATTGACCAAGATCAACTCTTCCATGCAAAACTTTGCCTTCTCGTGTTCCTGCTGAGAGATGTAGAGCTCTGACAGCTCGGTCCACGCTTCTTGATCGCTCATGAACTTTTTTAAGTATTCATTAAGTTCCTTGACGGCTTCTGGGATCCTGTTTTGGGCTTTGAGGATCGCGACCAGCCTTTTGCGGACTAATGCATTGGCTGGCTCTGCTTCTAAAATCTTCTCGTAAATTTTCTCGGCATCCTCGTACTTTTCGAATGCTTCCAGTCGCATGGCATTGAGTTTCTCCACTCGAATACTATTGGGAAATTGAGTTTTGAGCTCTCTCAAACACATGGTCGCCAGGTCCATTTTGCGGCAGTCGATTGAGGCCAAGAAGACTTGCTCGTATATAGTCCATAACTCATCTCCTAGTTTATTACCGTGTTCTAGAATGAGACACTCACCGAGTTCCGTGACTTCTTCACTATTTCGAAGAGGTTCATCGCGCCATTGTCTCATTTTCTGGCGAGCAACTTCTAAATCAACCACCTCGTCGGCCATGTTGAACAAATATTTGACATGCGCATTAAAGAATTCGAATTTTCTCTAGGGTAGGGTAGAGCCAGGGATGGAGGGTAGAGTCTACCGTTTTGATCATCAATTGATCAAAATTTGACAAAAGGCAACATTTTTGTTACTACTAGAAAAATATAACGAGAAAAACAGAATGCAGGGCAATAACTCAGGGCTCTTACTAAAAAATGTACAATTTTTTTGTCGCTGTGAACGAGACTTTCGCTCCCTTCCCTAACTTCAACAAAAAATTTGGCCCATCGGAGACTGGTACGATAATGTCACTGAAAATAAATATGGCGTCTGGAGGTTCGTGATCAAAGCAACAACATCATCAAATCATCGCGCATTTCTGACCTAAAAACTCCAAAATTCGAGTTTCAAATTGAAGTTAAGAACCATGAATGTAATTTTAGCAGTAAAGCAATATGTCACTAAAATGATCGAGGACAGTGGACCAGGGATGAAAGTTCTTCTTATGGATAAGGAAACGGTAAGAGATCCCCATCCATAATCTGTCAAAAATAACATGATCACCCTTTGCTTAGATCTCCACTTTAAAATGTCCTTTTTTGCTTATATTGTAGATGATTTAAGAATGCAATAATTTACACAAGAAGTGGGATTTTGATTTCGATTGAATTGATTTGAATTGAATTTGAAATCTGTGTTATAAATACATGTAAGCTTACATGTACACTAATTAAGTCCAGGCTCTTACACACAAAAATTACACACAAGCGGACACTGCTGAGACCAGAGAGAACATTCCATCTAAGAGGAGAGGGATGTAAATATTTCAAAACCTGAAGTGAACAACACAATATTATTATTACTTGTGTGATCTTTGATATACACTCTGCCCCTTTATTTTAATACTCATGTAATTTTGCACTTGTTCCAGAGAAGAAATCTAAAACTAGAGCAAAAAAAATTGTCATAGAAAGAAATTAACAGAAAAGAAATCAAGTGTAAGTCTGAACTGGGAGTTAAAAATTTCACATGTAGTGAAATAATGATTTTCACGATAATTTTGATAATTTATTACATGTTACACCTTTTGCTGTTCATTACGAGAAAATACGCAATCATTTGCGTGAAATGGCGACCAATAGTGCGAAGATACATTCTTTAGCGCGAAAATACGAACATTTGCGCATAAATCAGATTCAATAACTTTTTTTGCATTTTAATCAACATTCAATAACACTTTTGGGCATTGATAGGCGTCATTGGGCATACAAAAGAGAAAAATATACTTTCATTAACGACAACATCAAAGTTATTAACACCATTTTGAAAGTCAATAGGGGCAACTGACATACATTAAAGTGCAAATACTATTCATTAACATTTTTATGACACTCTTTGAAATTCAATAGCATTCCTGGACAACCTTAGGAAGGATAAGACAAACATTAATGCGCTTGTACAATCAATTGAGTGTTCTTTACATTTAATATACAAAAATCGATTTTCAATTAAACAATAGAAATTCACACAAATTTGGCCTGAATTTCAGTTCGCGAAATGTATATCCCTAAAAACCTCACTACTTAAACATTTTGGGAGGTAGGTTTGCATGAAATGGTACCCCTTAGCACATTTAGCTGCGATCAGAATGTCATGTTTCTGCGCAGAGCTTCAAGCACTGCAGTTCTTGTTTCTGAACTCCGCTAGTGGGATTGCTAGAGCGTTCCAGTTATACATCTTTAAATTTCCGGACTCGAGATGTCGGCCTTTGGTGTCGCTTTCAGACAACTTAAATCCTTTTCAACGATGTCGAGGGGGGAAGCATAAGCTGTGTACGTAAAGGGCGGGAATGGCCAAATCTAGGTGGGCTGGCACCCCGTCATACGCAAAGACCACCGACTTATCGGGATTCATTTTTTCCTTGCCCGTGCCAGAAAGTCACCGAAAAACTGACACTGTATTCATTACTCTAGCAGCTGCGGAAAGAAAAAATTTGATAGGTAATATGTATTGCCATGGTCATAGTCAAGTTTCGCCCTTGTTGGCCGCACACTTGGCGGTACGCCCTCCACTCCCTGTCGAGCCCCACCATGACTTCTGGCCGTCTAGGGTAAATGTAAATCCGCAGCCGTCGACGAACACACAGTGGCGAAGTACGGCGTGATTCTTTAAACAAATTCAGGCCAATTTTGGGGGGGATTGGTTTTGTTTCATTGAAAATATATTTTTGTGTATTAAATGTAAAGAACGCTCAGTTGATTGTACAAGCGAATTAATGTTTGTCTTATCCATTCTAAAGCTGTCCAGGAATGTTATTGAATTGCAAACAGTGTCATAAAAATGTTAATGAATAGCGTTTGCTCTTAAATGTTTGTCTATTGTCCCTACTGATTTTTAAGATAATGTTAATGACTCGAATGTTGGCATTAATGAAAGTATATTTTCCTCTTTTGTATGTCAAATGACGGAAATGAATGCCCAAAAATGTTATTGAATGTTGATTAAAATGCAAAAATCGTAATTGAGTCTGATTTATGCGCAAATGTTCGCTTTTTCACGGTAATGAATGTATCTTCGCGCTGTTGGTCGCCGTTTCACGCAAATGAATGCGTATTTTCTTGTAATGAACAGCAAAAGGTGTATTTATTATTTCATTCATATTTTTTTCTTCTTTTGTCAAAGACTGGAGTTGTGAGCATGGTATATACTCAAAGTGAAGTTTTACAGAAGGAAGTTTATCTTTTTGAAAGAATTGATACTAGTGGACGGGAAACGATGAAACATCTGAAAGCAATATGTTTCCTACGACCAACAAGGGTAAGTTGCCAAAGTTTCCTTTTGCTGGAGAAGGATGTGATCACCAGATGATGTAAGACAGAAGATTGAAAAGATATCAAATATTAAATTCCCACGTCACTACAACACAATAGCTAGCCAATAATGTTTTCTGCAGCACCAAGAAACATCTAAAATGATTAAATGCCGCAGCCCTGGGCTTATCTTCATAGGGACTCAGGACGCACAGTAGCAAAATCTCTGTTAAATACATTTGAAGAAGGCTTATAAATGCATGTATTCTTTGTTTACAGGTAGGTGGGCCTTTAACTGGGGGGGGGGGGGGGAGGGAGGGCACTTATGACTAGGGGGCTTACAGGGTCGTCATTAGGGGCCAAGGGGCCTTTTTCTTCGGCTATCATAAACATGGCCCCACCTACTTTTGTAGGAAAATAGAAGAAAAATAGAACCAAACAAAATCCCTAGTTCTTGGATTCCCCACCTACTTGTATCATTGATATAGCCCCGCAACTTGAAATTTTAATGACAGCCCTGGGCTTATAAGCACTGGCATTATGGTTGGGTATGAGTGATTTTGACACTGACACTGTGTCATTATGATGAAGTGATGCAGAAAATTAAGATGTGACTTGTTAATATTTATAAGCACTTTCTGTTTATTCCTTTTAGGAGAATGTTGAGCATCTTTGCAGTGAACTGAAAAATCCCAAGTATGGGTTATATTATTTGTGTAAGTGTATATTTCATTTGATACAAGATCATGCATTATAATCAAACACTTCTGATAAATACTCTTAGAATTTGTTTCGGAAAAGTGTCTAAAACATGGTTCGTATATTTTAAACAACTGTCAGCACTATATAACATAAGATTTATTTCTTACACAGTCCAGAACTGAATATAACCATAGTAAATTATTGATTTGCATTCTTTAGATTTCTCCAATTTCATTGGCAAGCCAAGTATTCGTGCTATCGCAGAAGCTGATGACCACGAAGTTGTCAGAGAAGTACAGGTAAACATCTGTTGGTGATTTTTGCAGGAGTATACGTGGTTAAGTTTACGACTACCCAGGGGTTTCAATAAGCACCAATGGCTGTCGAAATGTGTCGGCTACTTTGCTCATAGAAGTTGGCTCCTTTTTCCTAGAAAAAAGAAGCAACTAGTTTGAATAACGTTACAAACCAAAAATATATCATTAAATCTGAATGAAAACCTTAATTATGATGTACTTTCATGAAGGCTCCTTGGTTTAATGTTATATTTTCGTCATGAGAACACTATATTTCAGTCAATTTTTCACACTTTTACGCAGAATTTGTGTCTGAGCAAAAGTGTGTAATTTAGTTTTCATATTTGTTCATTGCTCAAGGAATTTATTGTGAAACTGATAAATCGAAAGTTGAATGGAAGCTACATTTTCTTGAATAAAAAACAAACTCTTGTTTTCTCAATTTAGTCCCCGGAACTCTAAAATTTGCATTTTAGGGCTTTGAAATTTCAAAATTTTCTGGGGAAGCATGCCCCCAGATCCCCTCCCCCCTAGAAAAAGGGGACTAACGGCCCCTTGTTGATACAGTTGGTTACTCTATTCAAACCTGCTGGCTACTTCAATTTTCATTGAAACCCCTGACTACCCATTATTACTGTACATGGTTAACTACACTTAAATGTATGTTGAAATGTAGTGGAAGGTACGGGCTTTTTTTCAAGAGAGCAAGGGTATGTACTCACAAGGGGAACACTTTTTAATCCAATTTGAGGTCATAAATGGTCATCTACGTATACATAAATCTTGGTTACAAATAGACTGTTCACAGTCCTCTTCTTTTTTTTTGTGAGATCTTCGAGATATAGTGCGTCTTACTGTTAATGGCAGCCATCTTGATTTTCAAATGTACCTAGGGGGCAGGCATCAGGGATTATAGCTGTAATAACATCACTGCAGCTTGCATTCACAGAGCACGTTGTACCAGCAACGGAGGCATTTGATTGGTCATTAGTCAATAGAGTTAATTTTCATTGACTTAAGTTGCCGACACTGACAAGTCGTTGACAAGTCATTGACAAGTCGTCGTTTCTACAAAACGTATGCTTTCATTGTACAGTGCTAAACGCATGAAGGTATTTTGGGGATGAATCACGTAAGCCAATGCGCTCTTGAAGCAGCCTAGCCAGGGGAATGTTGTAACACAGTTCTGCCTAAAGTAACCTGTCAGAAGTGCCTGGCTTTTTATGGGGAGGTTTAACCATTTTAATCTGTGGTGAAGTGATCATGCTTAGTGCTTCCATTAGGAAAATGTTTCACCTGAGCATGTTTGCTGATTTTACTTGGAGGAATGTCCTAGAAACTGCATAGAACCACTGTTTGGAAAGGAGATTTGTAAACACATGAAATCGATGCTAAATGTGTCTGGCATGTTTTTCATAGCCAGCGGAGTTTCTTAATTAATGAATGGTAAAAGGCATGAAATTCCTGTCATGCCTCCTGAACGCGAGCTGCAGTGATGTTATTACAGTCCCTCTATTTTTCTTGCTTCCTCCCAAAACCGCCCCTTGTCCCCTAAGTAGCTTTGACACTCGTGCAAGATGGCAGCATGTAACACAAAGCGCTCAATCTCGACAATCTTACGGAAAAATTGGGGACTGTGAACAGTCTATTACAAAGGATATCTTTTGATTCAATAGGATTTTTTCCGTATTATTTACCAAAATTAGTAACAAAGTGGTTGAATCAGTTCTTTTTCTTTTACTTTTACAGGAATTTTACTCTGATTTTTATGCTGTTAGCCCTCATGTGTTTACTCTGAACCTTCCAAATTGTTCACGGGTAAGTAATTTATACATCTATTTATAACTAGGTTTTTCCTGGTTATATGTTCAATTAATTGGTCCATAAACCCTCATAATTGTTTCCCACTTTCTAGATGTCAGTTAGATTTACAGCTAACAGTCAAGGGCACCTCAACAAAATATATAATTTAAAAGCTTGCTTGTCAAAAAATGTACAATAAAAATGTCTCATCCTAGCAGAGTAGTAGGAGATCTAGAGTTTCGTAGATAAAAAAGGGCAATAAGTTCCTTTACCCTGATTTTTTTAAAGTTTTTTAGTGCTCTTCTAATTTTTCTTTTAAGTACTAATTTTTTTCTGACATCTTCTTTTGTTCATCTATATATTTTCAGGAATGTTATACCCTTTTAAATCAAATTATTCATTATTTTTGTGGAGTTTTCACACGATTGTTAAGCATTAATTTTTACCTAACCTTTCAAGTAACTTGGAATTGTTATTAAAATAAAATACTGTTTCAGGCTGGAGCATGGGATATAGATGCTATCGACCGTGCATGTCAGGGGATATTGGCCGTGTTACTCTCATTAAAGAAATGTCCAATAATTAGATACCAGAATTCATCTGAGATGGCTAAGAGACTAGCTGAGAATATAAGGGTAGGTATATATTTGTCATGTGTATTTTGTTGTGTCACTGTCAGGAAATCATTATGGTCTACCCTTGCATCAGCCTGTGAGAAAGAAAAACAGGCTCGGAATATATTAAACAACTGACATTTACTGTATTGTTGATAATAGACTTTATGGTTAATATAAAATAGACAATCATGTGCTTCATTTTAATTTTTTAATGTTATTTTCAGCATAAAATAAACGATGAAGCACAATTGTTTGACTTCAGGAGAACGGATGTCCCTCCTCTTTTGTTGATTTTGGACAGACGAGATGATCCCGTGACCCCATTATTGAATCAAGTAAGTTCCAAATGTGACTAGTATATCACTGCATGTACCTTTAACTTCATTTGCCCAGTTGACACAGTATGCTCCAAAGTATATGAGTGGCATAATGTGTGGTCCCAGAAAATATCCATACTCCCCCCACAGAAGGGATTGGAGATTCTTGGGGGGTGGTGGGAGGGGGGGGGGGGGGGTGTCTAGGACAACTAGATTTTCCCACTGGGATGGTAACTTTGTGTGTTCACTTACTCAATGAACATCCTTGCTAGAGGAGGCCTAGCTCTTTTCCCTGGTATTCTGTTGGTGGGAGGAAAAGACTGATGATCACTCAGATGTTTTCCTCCCGCCTGTCAAACGCCAAGGAAAGGACAGGCCTTTGCTAACAAGGAACCAATGAGCAAGGATCAGGTAAGTTATCTTCCAGCTAATTCGTAAAGAGACTCATTTAGTGACTTCAGCAAGCTATAAGCTAGAATGACTTGACCAAAGGGTCAAGGTGGCATTCAAGTTTTTTCATACCTTGTTTTGAATTTTTCTTAGACCTGACTATTTAACAATTATTATTCCTCAAGCCTGAATTGGCTATGAGTCAATAGCCCATGAGGCCGAAGGCCAAATGGGCTATTGACTCAGAGGCCATGAGGGCGAGAGGAATAATATTCTTTTAGTGAAATCCAACTGCTTGGTCAAAAATATCGAGACAAAACAACTTTAGCTAGTTAAAGCTAGACTTTAAACCTTTTTTGCCGCCAAAAAGCTGGCGCTTTGCACTACTAGTGGGCTATAACATATAGCCTAGTAGTAACTCAACCACGATACTAGTGGGCTATAACACATAGCCTAGTAGTAGCTCAACCAATCAGGACACAGCATTGATAACAGACCACTAGTTGGATTTTACTTAATCAATAGACAGTTCACTTTTCTGGTAGTTTCTTGGTGTTGCGGACGGATGCAATCACCAAATGACTTTAAAAAGATACTGAACAATGCCTGCACCACAACACAAAAGCGAACCAACAATAGTTTCTGCAACACTGAAAGACACCCACTTTTCCCTGAAAAAATTGTTAACCCTTTAAGCCCCACTATCCACATACAAATTCTCCAAACTGATCTCGATACATTTCCTTAAGGAATCAGTTGAGAGAATTTGATGATAGATCAGGGCATTTTCTCTCAGGTGATCATTTTATTAATTCTCATAACTTATCTCTTGACAGTGTATGGATATTGTTAGGAGAAATTGATCTTGGTCACTATTCAGACTTAAAGGATTAATTCTGGCCCTGTTGAGTCAGTAGCAGTGATATTATTCTGTGTAAATGTTTGGTTCTCACAAGTAAACATTTTGAAGTTTCCTCATTCGCTGTTTGGTTCTTGATTTCTTGTAATATTATATTATATTAGTGGACGTATCAAGCGATGGTTCACGAGCTGATTGGTATTAGAAATAACAGAGTTGACATGTCAAGGTGTCCTGGTATTTCCAAGGAGCTACAGGTACTGGCCATTACAGTTATTAAGTTTGAGCTATCGGAGCTGGTGACTGGTCTCCTCTTAAAGTAGGAATACAATTTTGAGCGGCCCTTCCCCTTAACCCTTTAAGCCCCAAGATCCACATACAAATTCTCCAGACTGATCTGCATACATTTCTTTTAAGAACAGTTGAGAGAATTTGGTTTAAGATCAAAGCATTCTCCCTTTGGTAATCAATTTAGTAATTCTCATAACCTTTACTCTTGATGATCTGCTGATGTTGTTAGGAGAAAATTGATGTTGGTAACTCTTGGCACCTAAAGGGATAAAACTTGGTATCGTTATTTCACCTAAGTGGACAAACTCCAAACAAGATTGAGTTGTAACACCAATTCATTACTCAGGGACAAGTTAGCGAGTTTATTGTAAAAACCGTTTGAGTTAAAGGCAGATTTCTGTAAAGCAAGAAGCAAAAGATCAAACGACAACTGCCGATCATATTTTAGAAAAGAGAGATAATTCAGAACTCTACATGCTTTGATATTACATTCTCAAACTCATTAATAATTCATTAAGAAAATACAAAGGAAATTAATGTTTAATGAGTGTTTGGAAATCGGATGAAACACTGCTTAGTATTTGCATCCTTAATTTCTCCTTCAAAAATGATTTTGTTTGAGAAGAAATATCAAACATTCGACACAGTGTTTCATCACCAGATGAAACACCTCGAAGTTCGTCAAAAATACTCCGCTGCGCGTCGTATTTTCAACTCTCTTCTCGGTGTTTCATCTGGTGATGAAACACTGCATCTCATGTTTGATATATTACGTGAAACCCAGTTACCGAGACCACTCAATGGCCATTAAAACCTGGAAATATTAAGGAGGAGGTCGCAATAACAAGGCGGTCGTATTAACAAGAAGGGTTTCAGTCAAGAAATTGACTGATGATTCTTTTTTGTGCGTTTGGGCTAAAATAACCTACTGTAAATGACCCAATAATCGCCGGGAGCGTCTTTAATCCTGGGAGCCTAAGACAAGCGGGAACGTTTAATGGATAGGAGGCGTTTATTGTCATAACTGCAACAAACTCCACAAAACTAACATGCTTTCGGCAAATATATCAGAGCACTGTAAATAAATAGCAAATCATCCAGTACATCCATTGGTACGTCGAGGCCGTTTAGAGATCAGTTTGTCAGAATCCTTACTTTGAATTTGCCATTAGACAGGATTCAGTGCGCGAACTCTTGTTAATCAAACAAGAAACTGAATGAATTGAATGATTTACCCTGTCATACAGGTCGTCTATTTTACACGGGGTGTTTGTCAGAGGGGCGTCTAATAAGAAGGCGTTTATTAGACAAGAGGCGTTCATTTGAGAAATGGTGTCTATGAGATCATTTACGGTAGTAAGATGTAATAGTGAGGTAGTCGCATAATCGGGTTGGTCCCAAAGCAGCCTGGTTTTGCTTTAATTTCTTGTCTAACTTTAATTTAATCTTAACACAAACCTGTGACAGTCTCATACATTCATTTGATGAAAATATGACCAACCCAGTTTCTTTTGTTTCCCTGAGTTTGCTGTACATTTACCTAGTGCAGCATCAGTTTGTTTTTCCTATTCATTCTCTTTCTTATCTTTTTGCTTACGAATTTGACAGGAAGTTGTTTTGTCAGCAGAACATGACGAGTTTTACCAAAAGGTAAGTTTATAGACTACAAAGCCGACACCACGCAGATATATATTTAATGAAGTCATTTTTTCTTAACCCTGGGAAGCTGACTCGCCAATACAGCACCTCAATACAGTCTGCTCATTCTTAATCGACACCTCTATTAGACGGACACGAACGGACTTCTAATATAGAGTTGTTACAAGTTGACTTTATCTCCTTTTCTTCTCCTTTTTTTAAACAGAACTTGTATTTGAATTTTGGAGAAATTGGTCAAAACATTAAAACCCTGATGACAGAATTTCAGCGAACTGTGAAGAGTAATCAACAACTGGAGTCCATCTCCGACATGAAAGTAAGATCAGTTTAATCTTTGCCAAATCCTTTCATGCTGATTTACTTTGTTCTTCCACCGAGTTTCTCCCCGTACCATTGTTGACTGTTTGAACATTCTCGTTGTTCGTTTTCTTAGTTCTTCTGTTCATCGTTACAGTTAGAGTCAAAAATTGAGTTTGAGTCAACAGTTTGTTTAGGTGGTATTGTTTTCATGCGTTTAAATGCAATTTAAAGGAGTTAACAACTAAGAGCGCCTTAGGGGGCTGAGGTCAGCGGTCTTTGGCATGCGCATGCCCAGTAGCTGGCTACATCGATCATGTGATTCATTGGCGCGTTCAGTTTTCCTTCGTGCTAGGTTCTGCCAACCGAATCGCAGCACTTCACTTACGTTTTGACCGAAGTTTTGATTACTTCTCGGTATAAAAGTGGGACTAGAAGCAGTAGTGTAATTTTTGAAAATCGAAACGGCAAGTTTCGTTCAGACCGTGCCATTTATAATTCGAAAGAAATTTCAGAACTAGGACTTGAAATTTTGGCTTAATGGAAAACACCCTAAGTAATCTTTCTCAGAAGAATCAAATCAATCAATAGAAGGGTTTGGTTAAAAACGCACCATTGAATACTGTTGTGTAGCAGAGTTAAAGACCATCAGAGTACTTTCCTTCATGTAGTTCTACCTGTTATGATGTTCAAGAAGGCTCTACCTTATTGAATCTCAAATGGATGAAATCTTCGGTTGATCAACTAAACGGGAAGTTTAAGGGCTGTTCTTGTTCTTAGCTTCGTTAGATTTTGTCAGGTTTCAAAACCGACGGCTTGTGATGTGTTGCTTGCGGTAGTTTTATGCTTTTGTAGCTTTTGCAAGGCTGACTACAATCCTGGACAAAAGTCCTTGGGACAGTAATGTAGTATTCATAATTTTCTGTAATTTCTGGGTTCTGCCATAAAATAGTGCATCCTTCTCGAAAATTGCTTGCAGTTCTTCCCCCCCCCCCCCCCCCCCCCCCACCCTACACTAAATTGAAACTCGGAAAAGATTCTGGATACAAGCATACAAAGTTTTTTGTGGGGCGGGGCTGAAGAAGGGGTTGGGCATTGAAAAGAGGGGGGGTGGGAATTGAAAAAAGCTCCACAAATGCAAATTTGTCCCGAGACTTTTGTTCTTTTTTGTAGGTGTAATTGTGCTTATCGTGTTGTCTGCTTAACAGGCCTTCGTGGAAAACTATCCGCAGTTCAAGAAAATGTCAGGAACCGTTTCTAAACACGTGACTATTGTGGGCGAGTTATCTCGTCTGGTCACCGAAAAATCGCTTCTAGATGTCTCCGAAGTCGAACAAGACCTAGCTTGTCAGAATGACCACTCTTCTGCTCTCCAGGCAAGTATTTCTATAACCGTCATTTAAACTCCTAGACAGTCCTTCAGACTTTTTTTGCAACTCCACAGATCTTGCTCAGGATAATTTCAGATCGGGGTCAGACTAACTGCGCTTTTCCTAGCCTGCGTAGCAGGCGTCGAAAGAGGTACGCTTTTCAACAAACATGCGAATTCTGAAGTTCAAAAGCCGACTGACGATTGCGTTTTTCGCTGCCGTCAATCATCTTAACGGACCTCTTAGGAAACAAAACTTTATTTTAACGGGTTCCAAAGGTCATGGATTGTGATTTCTGATTGGTGGATTTCGATCCGTTTTGTGAGTTTCTGTGTTTCAAGGTCCGTTGCTTGTGATCGTAATTATGATTGACGACAGCGAAAAGCGCAATAAACAGTTTGCCTCTCCTGGTTACTTGACAGAACCTTTATGTCGTTAGTGATTTTTGACATTTTTAAAAGTGTCCGCCAATTTGGTTGTTTGCGAAGTTTGACAATATGAACTCAGTGGAGAAACAAACGCGTGAAAAGCTAAAAACTAAAATTAGTTTGTCACCAATTATCCACTTTCGCAGTGCCGGATAGTTGATACAGATGGTAGGCAAAGTGGTTATAAATAATAGGTTTGTGGCCAACACGCTTAGCAGTACCCTTGGTCGGTACCAGAGGTTTTTTGTCGTGTTCGGCGATTGAGTGCGGCGAAGATGCTTCGGAGATGGGTCACTAGAAAAAGAGAGCTTTAGATTCGAGGACTAGGACGACTGCAAGCACGAGATTGTCTTAATACCAAGTTAGCCTCCTCCTCAGGCGCTTCGTTTTTCGCAAGGTAGAGGCGAGCGACTGGTGATAAGCCGCAAGGGACCATGGGAAGGTTACATTGTCTCCTTCCCACCTTCCTTTGCGCGCGCGAGAGAAACGTCTGGGTACGAGGCAGATACTAAGTATTGCGCGCGCGTGAGTTGGCGGGAAAACGTGATAGCCGTCGTCATTCTACGACTGGTTTTGTAGCGGCAACAAGTTATCAAATGTGAGAAGTTTTATCATTTTGCTATCGGGAGAGGGCTTAACCTGCTTCAGTGTAAATAACTATACTAATCCTTTTGGTGGAAAAAAGTAAAATGAAGCTTTCCGGGGTGGCTTCTTTGTTAAAACACGCGCAAAAACGTTAAGTTAAATCTCGTACTGGTACTCGTTCTCGTCCAAAAATCTAAAGCTCTCTCTTACTTGACCGAAACCGGAAACCGCGTATGAAAAGTCTCTGGAACCCAGGGAAGCTTGGTAGTTGAAACTGTCATCAACTTTCATAAGCGTTTTAGACACCTATGGCGTAAAACTCAGCGGCCGAAATCTTGTGCGATGTCGCAACCTCTGTGTCTGCATTACCGTGTTGTACTATTCAGACGGCTGTCCTGATTTGAGTTATTATTGTCTTAGAGTATTCGTCGTCTGCTGGCTAACGATAACGTGACTGAACTTGATATGATGAGAGCCGTGTCCCTGTACGCGCTGCGCTACGAAAAACACAGCAGTAATGACGTTGGTGGCTTGTTAAACGTGCTATCCAGACGAGGAGTCAGCGAGCACTATAAGAAGGTAGTAAGTTTTATTACGTCCTTGACTGTTGTTTTATGGAATGCGCATGAGCATTGCATCGGTTGGTACTCCCTATATATGGGTGTGGCTTTTGAGCGGTTTTGGTCCGAAAGTAGGTAGACATTTAAGTGTCAGATCTGAAATGGGTATCGATGTTTAAGCTTAAATGTTAGGGTCATGTGTGAAAAACCGTGGGCAGGGTTAGCGTAACTCATTCACTTATTCCTTGGAGAAAACCCCATGGTTTTTTGAAAATGGCCTATTACATGGTTGGGGGACTGGTCCCTAGGTAAGACTAGTCCAAGCCTCCTCAAAGTAGAAAGGGTATCTCTCTTTTAGTAAAATCCAACTAGTGGTCTATTATCGATGCTGCGTTCTGATTGGTTGAGCTACTACTAGGCTATATGTTATAGCCCACTAGTGGCGAAAAGCGCCGGCTTTTTGGCGGCAAAAATCTAGCTTTAACTAGCTAAAGTTTTTTTGTCTCGATATTTTTGACCAACTGGTTGGATTTTACTAAAACAATTATTCCTCTCGCCCTCATGGCCTCTGAGTCACTAACCCATTCGGCCTTCGGCCTCACGGGCTATTGACGCAAAGCCCATTCGGGCTCGAGGAATAATTGTTAATTATATTCGATTGTTACTTAAATGATAAGATAAGACAGGAACCGAATTTATCTGACAAAGAAGTGTTTCTTTTATTAGACACAAACCCCGGACATGGATATGTCCTAACACTCCACAAAACACCTTTACGTGCTCTGCTTATTATGTACATAGTTAATTCACGTGTAGCTTTCCTCACTGTTTCTGTTTATAAATTTCGATAACGTTTCTTCATATGTATGCAAGTCATGTCTCACTTTTTATGCAGTCTGCTACGCTGTAACACGCAATAATTTCGTTCTTTTTTTTTCATATCCACGCGACCTGGTTTGAAATTAAATGCCGCGCGCTGTAGAACTTACTTGTTTATGGTAACATTGGCTAATTCTGTATGCTAGGTATTGCCAAATCGACCCCTCAGATCACTTAAAATTTAGCAGTAATTTATGTAGATTTAAATTGAAATAAGTTTCTTTCATGAATATCCCTTTCATCAGAGTTTTTTTTTCTAGACTCTCCAGATTTAACAACAGTTTTACCCGAGTACGTTTTCTTAAATTAGCAATTAAATTTTTTTTCTCGTGATGTATTTAAGATTTTAAAAACTGCCTTTTGTGATAATATACAACTACTTGGTAAATGATGATAGGATTCCTTTCTCCTTTAGAAACCAATATTTGCAATTTCCATCTCGACCAATGTAGGCTATATTTAGGTCTTTGATGATTAACAATATTCAAGTGAAATGGATGTCTTCTACTCTCTATCAAGGATTTTATCGAAGAATGTATATCGAGAACGTATTTTCTAGTAACTTAAGGCGAATCTATTTCCGCCGCGCGATTTCACTAGTACACTTGTCGTGCAAATTAGTAAATGAATGAGAATGATCGAATGTGAGTTTTAGGCTTGTTTGCTTTACTGTTAGAGTTTTTAATTTTTAGTAATTTTCGTTCTTGAAGAAGTGCGGAGAAAATGTCGAAAACGATGTTTTTGCTACAAGAAAAAAAATTGTCTCGAAATGAAATAGTGTACGTTTTTGTGTAGAGAATAATTTACCATTCGTAAAACATAAAAAAAAATAGTGCTCCAGCAGTTGAATGCATCTTAACCGATCTTCTTACTAGGTCAGTCTTTTCATAGATTTCGTACACCTTTGTGTAATTGTAGTCCTTTCATCGTCAAGTCCATTGTAACCTTTTACTGCCTTTAAGCTAATTCTTGGTTTTATCCAGGGAACGTTGAGGCAGCCGTGAATGTTAATTGCTGTGGGTATTTTTTTCTCCGCCAGGCAAGATAATTTAGATAAGAGAAGCGGAACTAATCTAAGGAAATCTTCTCTTCCACTGTAGTCAGAAACAAACGCGGGGGCATCACTCCTAGATGAAGTTCTACTGATCGCTCTTTTGCCTTTTTGCGGTTGATGGCTGTATGTAAATTGGCTCCAACCTTTTGTCTTTGAATCAAAACCTGAATTGTGACCGTTGAATTGAAAGAGAGTGAACAGTACTTTCCTGTGGTACCGTTTTTTATGCCCTTCAAGGTGGCCCTGACTTGCGAGTTTGTGGATAGTCCTAAAGTGACCGTCTCAATGAAAGCTGCTAAATAGCTCTTTTCTTTGATGTGGTTCATTACGCTGTTCAGAAGGCGTTGTGGTCGTAACTGCCGATTCTGTATTTGACACCTTTAAATGTTATTATCAAAAGAAAGACTTCACTTTCCTGTAACATTGTCAGTCATTCCCTTAGTCTTGTGTGTGGAATGGTATCCCTTACCTTATTTAGTCAGAATTTTCTTGGGCGCTATCTATCACGCCGTTTGTCTTTAAACCCCTACATTTTTTATTATTTTTCTTTTTTAAACTTGGAAGCTTCAGTTTGGCCGAGCCTAAAAAGTATGAAAGTTAATCGCCCTTTCTTGTCGTTCTTCCTTTTCTTTTCCTTCCATTGCAAATTTCAGTTCATTCTTTCAAAACAGTCCACTCTATTTTATAAACTTCCACTAAGAACTTCACCTTAACTTTCTTGTTCTAGGCAACATCAGAATGAGTTTCTGGCAACATACAAAGGCTTAAAAGACTTAAGATAAGACTTTGTTGCCTTTTTAAACTAGGCTAATCCAATGTCAAAGACCGGATTACAAAACGTCTACAAAGTACTAAGTGTACTAAATACTAAGAAAAGGACTGTCTATACTAGTGTTTTATCAAGTTTAAAACAGGATGCGCTTCCCCCGATTGATTTTAAGCGTTAATAGACTAGATCTATGGCTGTGTTGGACAGCTTCGTTCTAGAACTTCACCGGGAGTATTGTTCAAAATAATCCGTCGGTTTTGGATTGTTTTGGTCGATAAGATAGGATTCTGAATAATAATTCAACTTTGTGTAACACGAAAAGATCTCTGATCCCAGGTCGAAGTGGAATTTAGAGCTGTTGATAAAAGTGAACTCGAATGAAGAATGAGAATCACAGACAAACTTATTTCATATGTTCCCGGCGTAGACTGAAATCGAGCCCAGGCCACATTGGCGTCGGGTTTACCGCGATCTCCCATTTTAGATAATTTCTCTTTTTATTTCCTACGATTGCATTTACTTGAAAGTGGAAACACGATTAAGGATATAAATGCACGGGTTGCTGAGTCTAAACAATAAAAATCCCGATTTTTTTTTTGTTCAGTGCTCGCACTTGATCAACATTTGAAAGATGTCTCCGACAAGTCCGCAAAGGACTTTTAAAGGTAATTTAGCAAACAGGACACTGAAAAATTATCAGACTTACAAGTTACACAGTGAAATTGGTAACCTTAGCTTTGTAAGTGCTTTATATAATCACTCCTGTCTCTAATGTTATCTATTATAAGTATACCCGATGTAGGATTTAACTAACTGATTTTTATATAACAGTTACAAGCTCTTCAGTTTTTTTACGAAATGAAGTTTGTCGTTTTTACGACTTCTGACTTTGGTAACTTTCATAATGTGAAGTTTGCTGTTACATGGAGGTGACGTTTGTACTCCTTGAGCTCCTAGAGTGTCTTACTCCTCCGCCAAGCGATCTCAACGCTTCTAGAAAGTCTTGCTTGATAAAAGTGCACAAAAGAGGGTTGCATAACGCGGTGAGAAAGCGGAAGAAAAGTATGGCGATTGTTATATTGTTCATAGCGTTTTGAGAGATGCTATGTAATGCTTTGACTTCAAGGTCGTCCATTAACCCCCAAAGAAAGTAGAAAAATAAACCAGAGATGAAAACTGCGATCATGGCTATAAACAAAGAGGCGATTTTCTTTTCGTTTAGTCTTCTTCTCCCGACGTTGATTCGGTCCGACGATTGTTCACTAGACAGCTCGCTGTGGATTTCATGGCTTTGTCTCCGAAGATTAACAAAGATCTTGGTATAAATCATGGTCATTAGAAGAAGTGGCAGAACGACTACTGTGGCCAAGCAAAAGATGAGGTAACCGATGTCAATGCGGATCAGGGTGGCTTCACTCATGTTATTTTCTAAAAAGCTTAGGATCCAAACAAGTTGTACCATGGAGGCAACGAGTGCAAATACCCAGACAGATGCCAGCATCCAGCCTACCCTGTCCTCAGTGACGATCGAGGGATACTGTAGCAGCTTGGTTACTCTGATGTAGCGGTCGATGGACAGGAGCATTAAATGTCCCACAGAAGAGAAAGCCAAGAAACGGTTCAAGATGTCCATGGCTACACACAAGTCCGTAATTTCCGTTGTCGAACACGCAATAACCATGGGTATCGCGAGCAAGCCGGTTAGGAGATCACTGGCTGCAAGACTTGCTAGCATGAAGTTTGTTGTGGTACGAAGACGTCGTTTTCGCCGAATTAACCAAAGGACCAGGCTGTTCGCAATAACGATGAAGAACGCTTGACACCCGTAAAGAACGAACGCTGTGACAGCGCTCTCGTCTTTAGCAGGCATGTTTTGACGTTTTCACCCGAGACGTGTCCTTTCTTAACTTCTGTGTACTTAAGCGTGTCTTTACCCAGTTCTCAATGTATGCAATTTTGTTTCGCGGCCGTCTATTTAAAAGCACAATTGTTTCTTTATCTCAATGCACGTCTTTGTGTAGCTTTTCCACGAACAAGATCAGATTAAAAACTCTTTGGATGTTATCGCTATCGGTACTGAAGGCAATACTGAGCTTGCTGTATTCTCCTCTTTATTTCAAATGTAATAGTCTGCAATAAAGACACAATAAAGACGTTATATTTTCCGGTTTACAATGCCGTCGGCATCTGTATACCCTTAGTAATGAGTATGGAAAGTATAAAAGCGAAAAACAAGTACATATTAAAACCGGTGTTCCTTATTGGATGATGTTTTTGGGTTGTGTTGCTGTAAATGCAGTCAAGTAAATGGCAATTACAGTAATAGATTGAAAGATTGAACGACAACGGATAATGGTGTATAACTTTACATTCAAATTTAAAATTATCCTTTCAATTTACTGTTGCGGGCCTTTTTCTCTGACTTTAAAAATTGAGCAAAGGTTGTATGTGTCTCTTGAAAATCTTTCTCCGTCAAACGTCATATATTGAGCATTCATTTTTAGTCTAAGTTTTACATCTGTTCCTGCACGTCTATGCTTTTAGCCACACCATTTAAAGTTTTCTTAAATACTATCCGGAAGTTTCCATCAATAAGAAGAACGGACTTTACGTTCATTATCTCTGACAGGAGATGGGTGCCATTGAAGCCGGCTAAGCAGCGGCAAATGGTTTTTCAAATAAGCTCGTTACTTAGACCTTAGTGGCAAACGTTCAATCGGCAAATTGCTGTTCAAGGTTGAATTCAATTGTGCCTAAGTCTAAAATCCTGATACGGCAGATACGGAAGGCTTCAAACGAATGCTGATAGGGATATTAAAAATTGGGTACAATCGACCAAACTGAGCCGTTTGTATGAAAAAGGAGATCGTCAATCATTTTACTTACACTGAACTTACATATTCCAAGGGAAGCTAGCAATGTGATGCTTCTAAACGACCACTCTCTCACTCAATTTGATCTCTTTCTGAGACAGCTCATTTTTTAACGCCTTGTAAACTGTTCATCTCGCGTCTTTAACATTAAATAGGCCTTCATTTATAATGTAAGCAGATATCTGTCTCCTGTTTGCTTTCAATTCAATGACCTATTATTTGGTTTTAATAGCTGTTAAGAAAACCGAATTGTTTCTTATTTTAAAACCTATGACGACCTTTATTGTCATTAACATCACGCCTGAAACAAATCTTTAGCAATTTAAATTTCACTCCTGTTTCCCTACTTTAAACACGTTAGGTACTATTGTGAATCAAAAGCAATTTTTGGCTCTTTCCCGATGCTTTTCACGCAAAAATGATGTCGTATCTTTTAAAGATCTCTAGGCAAACACATATGTACATATTCAATTGAGCTTTATTTGCTTTTTTATGGAGAGGAAAAGAGCTTAATTATCTTTTATTTCGAAAGATCAATATAGTTCCTCCGACGTGTGCGTCACATGTTTTGCGCAACAATGTGAAACTAGGTAACAATGTCGCCTGAGCGAAAAATGTTCTTCAATGAAATCGAAAACAAAGAGCGACTAATTTTAGCTGTTAAAAGTAACTCAAAAATCCGCGTTTTTGAGAGTCATTTTTCGTTACCTATACTGGAATACAATAATTAGTATGTAACCTGTATACGTGCCTGTTTTTTTTTTTTTTTTTTTTTTTTCTTTTTTGGTCTTTACTCCGGAAGGTTGCTGTTGCAGATCATTTTACTTACATAATGTAACTTCAAACTTTGATGAAACATTGCAGTCGTAGAACAGTCACGTTTCGTGTTGATATTGCTGGTTCGTTTGCGTTCATATGTAGGTTATGCAATCGCCTCACCGGTCACTTTATCTTCTGTGTTAAGCGCGCAATATTACTTTTCCACAGGAAAGCGTAGCTATATCATTTGAATCTTTACTTTAGCAACTCATTACAACTGGTCTGAAAAATGGCATGAACATCTCGTATGTACAGCAGTATAAACAATGTCATAGAAAAGTACTCAGTAATCAGGCGAGCTTTCATTTTATAGTTTTGTCCACGGACTGATTCCGGAGCCGGGTTAGAACTGACCAACTCGTAAATAAGACATAATAAACGATTCGGGACGTCTGAGAATCAGGCTAGCAGCATAGAAAAAAGGATTACCAAAGCAAAGTACTACTCCGTACTTCGTGCAGCAGAAAAACAGTCCCATAAAATTACTACTCAATTTGCCCTCATTTGAGTGGTCAAATGTTACGCTTATTCTCTAAAGCTAAAACCACCTTGAGTAATATAAGACAGTGCTGTACACAATATTAGTCAACACTTAATTAAATACCTCTTCATGCGACACAGGTTAGGATTTCATCCCAAGCCGTCATACGGCGAAAAAAAATAAGCGAAAAAGAAAAAAGGAATAAAACAGGACTATTGAAATATGTCTAAGAAGATAGGTCTTTGTACTTTGGTGCTAAGCGATTCTTTACAGCCAGAGAGTGGCGTCTCTCACTTCACGATCTAAAGAGTGTTTGGAGTTACAAACGAATTCATAATACTCTTAACCAACTCGCTTACAGTTGATCAAGGACCACTCACAAGGCATTGTTTAAATTTCTTAGCGTTGAGGCTGTGAAGAGCAGCGGAACAGGCACGCGAACAAGGAATTTTACGGTGATTAAGAACTGATTTCTTTTGCGAAAAGCGACGAGCGTGGCTTTGCCTTTTGTGGTCTGTAGTAAAATGCAGGGAGTTCTCTACGTAATTAAACTTCACCTTAACTTTCGTTAAGGAGTTAGAATTTATTTTCTACAGCGCTGCTTGAAGTGTTAATGGTAAAATATAGTTTGCTAATTCTTGTTTCCTGGAATTGTAAGAGCCTCTGAGGATATTTATTTCACGGTCACGTTGCCTTAAGATAATCTTTAAACAACTCCAATTTACCAGTGTTTTCACATAAACTACAGGTGATTTGGAAGAGCCCCCAAAAGTAGGGTTGTTAGTGGAACAAAGAAAGGTTCAGCTTATCAAAATATCAAAATGAATACTCACAATGTTTACGAACTTGATAACAACCTTCCTGGATGGTTTTTTAATAAGACTGCGAAGGACGCAAGGCAAATTTAAAGTGGCTAGGAAATCATGATCACGTGATATTTGCCGTTCGCGTTCGTTGTGCACGTGATTCTTGATGTTCTCTGCCCAGTTTCTTGCCAAAGTTTAGTGGTATAAAAGAGAAACTGGCAGCGGAAATCAATTTTAAAATCTCAAAATCAACAAACGAGATATTCTAAACGTAACAAAAGCAAACTGCTCTTTCACGTGTTATTTGGGGACCGTTAAGGGAATGATATTCGCTGGAAGTACACTACAAGTACATTAAGTACATTAATGTTACCGCGATACACTAGTGCATTTTAACTTGACCTAAGGCTCTAAAGGATAGTTGTCGATTGAAATTAAGCTCACATTCATTTTCTCGAACACGGTAAATTGTTCCGAGTTTCTAGACTGCTAATGCCTCGGCTCACCAAGCGTACAGAACATACAGTCATTTAGAAAAACGAATTCTAGAACTTCGGCAAGTGTCCCCTGTACGTGGCCCATTAGAAATGATTAAAACTTCAACCTTCAATACTATAATTCTTTTTCATTTTATGGCCACTGAGTATTTTTTACCATCGCAATAGCAACGTTATAATTCTCTTCAAATATCCTTAATTTTAGCTTTACGCGCATACAACTCAAAGGAGTCTGTGACTCTTACATTTTGTTTGTGAATTATGATTGGAAGTCAATATGTACCTTTCTACGTCGTCTTAAAATTTCTGTTGAGACGGTTCAGAGCCACCTTAAATTTTTCCAAAATTCAAGGAATTAAGTGACTATATCTGGATTCTGGTATCATTCAAGGGTAACCAGCGACGTGGCTTATAAACGTAACATAAGTGAAGTTTTTAAAATAGCTAGTTAAGTTTCTATTGTTTTGCCCTTTTCAGCTAGTAACTGCTCTTATCCAATATGGAGGAAGAAATGTTCGAAGCAGTGATCTGTTCGGTCAAAACAAAACTCCCTTGTCTCTTACAAGAAGGTTCTTCAAAGGATTAAAGGTATGTCTATGCATCTGTTTGAACATCACTTTGCAAACAGAATTCAAGACGGAACAGGAAATTGAGTAATTTCAATTTGCAGTGGACAAAAACCTTGTACCAGAATAATTTAAACAATATCGCATTCTTTTTTACATTTTTAAGAGCTATAGAAATAATTAGTCATCTGTAATAACACCAAAGACTATTTCTCATGGGAGCCCGAGAAAAAAAATGTCAAATTTCACAAGAATTGTGAAAACACAGGTAAAATTCTGAAAATTTCGTGTGCAAGGTGTCATTTTGTGAAATTTGACATTTATTTTCTCCGGCTCTCATGAGAAATTTTCTTTGGCCATGGTGTTATTACAGATAACTAATTACATCTATAACCCTTGAAAACTGTCAAAAAAGAATACAATATTATTCAAATCATTCTGGTACAAGGTTTTTGTCTACTGAAAATTAAAATTACTCAATTTCCTAATGGATTCCTTCTTAAAAACATTTTTAAAACCTACATTTAAAGACTTGTATTAGAAACCGCGCTCTTATTTATCCGTTACATTTATGGCCGACTCGCCTTCAGCGTTGAAGTTTATGTACTTTTGTTCGCTTTTCTGTTGCTGTTCTTGTAGTTTTGTTTTAAGTATTACCTAAGTTGTTTTAATTTTTGCCATAGGTTTTGCCATTACTGCATTGCCTTTGCCGTCGTTACGGTTGTTGTTGAGGTTAACTAAGGCTTTGTTCACGCTGTATCGGATAGCTCTTACACTTGCACGAAAGTCAAAATATATAAAATATCAGCAAGTCCACACCGACAAACCAATGAGTGGTGCCGGATCTCCCTGTTGTAGACCCGGATCAGTTCAATAATGTAACTTGTAGAAAAATATGAAACAGCAAACTGATCCTTCAGGGGCACCCAACGTCAATTTTCGGAAAATATCTGTTCGGAAGACGATTTGAGATCTAAAATTTTCGGAACATTTTTTGTAAAATTTCTTGCTTGCCTACCTCTCCTAGGATTTTCGAACATCTAAAAATTGGTGTAATTGCCCATTTTTAACGGATTTTTACCCTAAAAAGCTCACCTAGAATTTCTCGGGAGCCTTTTTTCTGGCTGAAATTTTCGAAAAGGTAAGCTTTGATCCCTATGATTTTCGGATCTCGAGACTTTCAGCTAGGAAATCCGAACAGATGAAAAATTTTTAGGGGATAAAAATATGCCTATATCTACCGTTTAAATACTAAAATACGTTTAACAATGCTATGTTTAAGTGGTTTTGAACTATATTCTCGTTGGGTGCCCCTGATCCTTACGGCAAGGCGATGAAAAGTCATACCGGATATAGCTTTTGTTCACACATAAGGACGGGAATTTCGGCGCGAATTCAGTAAAATAGAGACCTTACGATCCGACAACGGCGACGTCCATGAAAACGTCGCTGAAAAACAGACTTCTCATCATTTTAAACTTTTTCGCGATTATCCCAATTCGCCCTGTTACTTAAAAGAAGGGGATTTTGGCTGAAGCTGAAGAGAGGCGAACGCGCTCAAGTTCGGACAGAGATGGTAGAATTTATCGCTTTGCCCTTCCCGTTCCCAAGTGAACTTAAAATTTGGTCATTTCACGTCGCAGTTGTGCAGTGAAGACAAAGAAATGTACAAAAAAGCTTGATGCACGTGCGGAGTTGTTGTTTTGCTCATTAAGCCTATATTTTTTTTTATGTTCCCGTTGCCCTCGTCGTCGTGGTTTGCCGCGCCGATCTCTGTAGGGGAGACAGTCAAATATAGGATTTGTGCTCATACTATACAGGATAAATTTTCGTGTCGGCAAGAAAAACGAGCCAGTATGGTGTGAACATGACCCTAATTAAAACAAATTGTACTTGAAATTTCAGGGAGTGGAGAACATCTATACGCAACACTCTCCACTGCTTTCTGAAACACTAGACAGCCTGATAAAAGGGAAACTTAAAGAAAGTCTTTTCCCTTACCTGGGGTCGTCAGTTCTTCGAGACAGGTAAGCGCTTACTAGAAACAGGTGGTAAGAAAAAACGGAGTTTAATAAGACCCTTTGCGCTTTAATAAAGAATACGTAACTGTCGCGCCTAGTGCCTTTTAATTAATATGGGGCGAATTTCATTTCAGTGTCGAAATTAGGGAACTTAAGCAAGAGCAAGTCTGATGTATATTCATTGACACTTTAAAAATTATAAGTCACTTTTACATAAATGACAAATAAAACAAATAGCGGCAATATCTTTGTTGTTAAAAACTGCCACTCTTTTTTATTACAAAGCGCAATTGTTGTCCTCATAGTAATACTACTAGTAATAGTTGACACTACAGCTGCCCCCGTTCTTTATATTGTCGGTCAATAGTATTCTTGCTGGTTGTGTAGCTCTTTGAAATATACCGATTCATAATGAAGATTTTCACACGTATTCCATACAATAGGTGAGATAAATACAGGAAACGCAATGTTCTATGCACAGTTTCAGCTCGATTTACACAGCTTTGATCAAAACATTCTCAGTTTCGAGAATAGTTTATTCTAAACCATAAGAAAAGATTTAATTAGAAGTTGAATTTTTCGCTATTTCTCTTTCCCTCTTTACATTCAGTTCATTTTATTTGCCGGAAAGTGAGCCTTAGAAATTAAAAGGACGTTTGATCGATTCACGCTAGCGCATTCTAGTCTTATTTGAAACTTTATAACGGAAGAACATCTGTGAGCAGGGAATAAGTCAGCACACAATTTTATTGTCGGCGAATTTCTGTAAATGTCCATCAATCTGCTAGTGATAAGCTAGCCGTTGTTCACTCGTCTTGCTTGTTTGGGGCTGAGTCTTATTCCGGTCAAAGAGAGAGAAAGAGTGTCTGGCAACGTTTCCAATATAAATCAAAGATTTGTGAACTCGTGTCTGGCAAACTCTCCAAGTGTTTATATATACATAGTTAAACGCACCTTATAACCTCCCCTGCGCTTAACGAGTGTCAGTTCGAGCAAATCGAGATTTTTTCCAGTATACTGACTGTATATTTGAACTGTAAGTACCGTCCTTAATATACGCGCGAGATACTAGGGTGCCTCCTCGGGATTTCGCCTCTGGGCGAAATCCCTGCGGGGGCAACAAAGTGGCTGCGGATGTTATGATCAAGGCCTAATTTTTCCTCAAAATTTGGCCGCTTGTTTTTGTGTGCGACAAGTGCAGCTGTTATGAAGTATTACAGCTGTTTTATTTCATAGTTTTATTAGAAAACGTAGAAGGTATTAGTGGTGCAAGTTAAAGGTAATCTGCCAAGTGAATAGTCAATGCAAGAGCTTATTATACATTGGCACTAAGCTGCACTACCTGATAAAAGCAGTGACATCTGAAGATGATTTTTTTTGTTCGTGAAATGACGCCTTTATAAACAATATTGGATGAGGTTTTTGTGATATCAGGAATAATCAATTTCAAGGCAAGTGTTACGAGACCTTAATGATTGTTTCGGAGGTCACAAACACCAAATCTAATAATTATTTAATTCTACACTGTTTTGAAGAAAATAACGACAAACACACCGTCGTACGGAAAATAGTTTGACGTTATTCTTGGAAATCATGCATTTTGCGCACATCTCACAGATTAGTCAGTTATCTGGTAGCAGAGAACTAACTAATCTGTACATGGGTTGCGCTGATTTCCAAACTTATCTGTAGGCTCTTAGCCAATGAGAAGACAGATGGTAAGTATAATGTATAATGATATCTAAAATTGGAACAGTGATATCAGATAACTGTAACGGATTCATAGATATCCCAAATCGATACAATGATATCTGAACAGGTCCAGTAATATCTAACACTTCCGTGTGTTGAATGGGTTGCAGAATAATAGTTAACTTGCGAGTCGCCTTATAATAATACATACATATCGGTATATTTTTTCACATTTATTTCATATTTGAAGAATTCTGATGGATATATATTTATATTTCTACTTTTTATTTAAAACAGCGCCAACTGATAAAATTACCGTGGTTTAATAAAATACCGTATCTTACACTAGACCAGGAGTTCGAGGTTGATTACAAGTACGAGTTTTCGAACAAAATTCGTGCGCCTCACTCAATTTACTTATCACACGACTCTTATCCCTAACGTTAATTATATATGCTAGTCAGCAACAGAAAAGAATTATAGTTGGGGGAACGAAATTAACCCGAAATTCCAAAGTAGAACAGGAACTCGATTTGCTACTTAGTTAAATCTAAAGGTCGCTAGTTAATCACCCTTTACCAAGTAAGATTTTCTCGTTATCTTTCACTGTATTTCCTCACGTGTGAATTGCGTTCTTTTCAAGGCCCCAAGAAATTATCGTCTTTATGGTGGGAGGTGCAACCTATGAGGAAGCATATGCTGTTTACAACTTAAACAAGACGCTACCCGGAGTGAAAATAGTGCTAGGGGGTACGACAATTCACAACTGCAAGAGGTAAGCTGTCCTGATTGTTAATTTAAGGGAGCCTTATGATACTGCCTATACTGGACTATACGGGGTGGCTCCTCCTGATGGGGACGGATACCTTTTCCACGCTTCAGGTATATGAAAGGCTAATGATTTCAGTTGTTGAAGTATCTCAGTGAAAAGGAAGGAAAATCTGTCTTTTTGGTTGGTGAAAAGACCCAAAAGGGTTAACAAGCAGTGGCGAATCCAGAGAAGGCCCCCCCCCCCCCCCTCATTATTTTTAGATGAAACTGAGGCCCGAAGGGCCGAAAAAAAATTTTTCGGAGACCGGTCCCCCCCCCCCCTTTATCTAAGGGTCTGGATGACCGGCTCCCACCCCATATCTCAAGGTCTGGATCCAACACTGACAAGTGCGTTTTATGTCTGTGAAAAAGTCCAGAAAACAATGGTATGTGAAAGCGGTGTGAGGAAATTATTGCGTCATTATCGCGGGAAAGCTCGTCACGTGATCTGAGAACTGAGCTTTGTGCAAGAGTCTTGGAACTGTGTTGTCGTTCGGAGTCGTGGAGCTGATCGAGAGTGTAGATTGAGTGTAGATCATCGACATTTTACGCGAATTGATATCGGTGAATCCTTTAAGTGTAGAACAGAGTACAGAATTCTAAAATATGAACATGTGAAGAAATATACTTTCAATGAATTAACGCTACAGAGAACTGGTTCATCACACATAATTTGTGACAAGCGGTACCATTTTCCAAAAGAAGGTATACGAAAGGGGTAACTTATCGTCAAAAATGGTATATAAAAGGGTAGGGGTTGACCTTTTGTTTCCAAAGATCTCTTTTTATTGTTGTATTATTTACCGGTTACAAAATATGCAAAGTAAAACAAGAAGTTGTTAACGTCTTAAAATTAAAAATTCATCTTGGCTTGCTATTTTCAAGCTTGTCGGTGACAACATTTAAAACTGAAAAGCGTGATAACCAAAACGACGTACCTTTCTGCTGACTTTCCAATTTGTGCCAAAAACCGCAGCTTGCGTCCATTATCTTAAAATATTCGCGCTCCATTTGTAAGTCGTTTTATATCTCAACAGAACTTTTTCGTTACTTTTTTTATGTGGAGAAAAATGTTGAAGCAGTGACAAACGCAGCTGTGGATATAATCGCCTTAGCTTTTGCTGTGAAATCTCCGTTTCTTGCCAAAGCTGCCACAGCATTCCTTGTTCGAAGTACATATTTAATCAGTTGTTTAAAGTCTCACAGTCCTTATTTTTTTATATGAATTTATTAAAAGAGGTATACTTTTTATTGTTCGCTGCAAGAAAAAAATCGCCTTCTAGTTATTTATTTGCTTGTTTATTGATTTATTGATCGATCTTTTTTGGAAAAGACAACGCCTAGTGCAAGCTAGCAAATGAAGTGTGCGCTAAATCAGTTTACATTTCCAACATAAAAGAATTGATTGACAAGACAGAGTCATGGTTTTTACTCCAATTTATGTCTTAGTTAGTATAACAATACGAACTCGCCCCCCTCTCCCCTCACCATTAGAGAACTTTAATCTAAACGATTTTAAAGTTTTTTTTTAGTACGTGTTACAGTTCAGCAGTCCAACCACACTTTACTCAACAGAAGTATTGCTCATGAAGCGATATCATTATTAGTTTGAATATTCCTATGGCGCCAGAAGGCTAAGTACCTTTCTGTTAAGAAAAGAACGAAGTCGCTTCTTCACGCACGCAACGTTTTCAAATCCTGATGGCGTACATGTAACTGCGAACAGACACGTACACCCTTGGTCGCTGTAGTCTTATCCGTTAGAGCTGTGGTTTTAATAATTTGCCACCTGAAAAACTGAAACGCCGTTTGCGAGCAGTTTTATTTTCAGTGATCACACCCCCTGTTTCATTTGAATATTCGAAGCTTAGAACTACTTTTTTCAAAACAGTAATACAGCACTTGTCATAGCGCAATCAAGCAGTTTCAGTTCAGTGAATCATGACATTTGGGAGTAGAATAAATGTTTCGAACAAGCGATTTGAAAGGTTGGCTTTTGAAAAGTTTGATAAACGGATGCATGGCAAGGAAGGAAAGTTAACACTATAAGGGAACTTTCTCCAGATTTATCCTTTTCATCTTGGCTTTTCTTACATGTACTTTCTTACTTTACATGCATCTTTTGTTTAAATATAAAATCAATTTATGCAGCAAACCCTCTCTAATTTACCACTCTCTTGTACGACTATCTCCTTAAGCGGCAATCGTTATAAAAATCCTTCTTGAATTTAAAATTTTTAATTCAATCAGTGCATATGACAACTTCTAGAAACCCCTGGTCATTTCGCCGCAAGTGAGCCTGTTGTTAACTCCAAAGGCTATAATGCCTTACACGAGCCTGATTCGACCACAACTACAATATATAAACGGCTAACCTTGAAAAGTCGAATGTTGTGTTAAAATTTTCGTTCGCTCTGTCTTATTACGCCTCTCCGTCCCTCTTGGGCTTCTTACAATACTAAAGACCAACAATAGCTCCCCTCTGAATATATACGAAGCTGTCATGTCGCAAGGTTTGCGTACATTAGGCTGCTCTCGTATGTTATGTACAGTTGCAGCCCCGGAAAATCGTGACAAAACTGTAACAGACTGTCATTTTTTGCCACTTTTAAATTGCATCTCAGTAAACACAATCTAGAAGAATTTCCTGTATCTTCCGCCTCGGCTTTGTGACAATTTTGTCTGATTTTGAAGAACTGATGAATGAATGAAAAAAATTACATTAAATACTCGGCTCCCTTTTAACGTTTTAAAACGTAATATGAATAAAAACGCCAGTCACGAATTGATATTCGTGTGTCGCCGCATAATTGTCGTATCGTGATGTTTCTTTTCCGAGTAATTTGAAACGTTGCAATTTTTTTTGTCTTTTGATCGAAATGACATTTGATGTAGCCTTAGTGACCCTACTCTGATGGGCGGTCACGTGTGGAAGATTCAAGTGTATGAGGAGTTCACCCTTTCCCTTCTAATTTGGTGGCTAAAAAACTCAGAAAAAAATACTCATTTTTTTGTAGAATCCTGAAAAACAAATAATACCATGGGAAAGTTCTACCTAAGAGGTTTCATTTGAATGGTAATACCATAGGATTTCACCAACAGATTTAAAAGTTAGAGTAAAAAATAACCTGACCTTAACGTTCTCTAGGAACAGTTTGGCCAGGTCTAGACAACAGACTGTCTTATTACTGAACTTGATTCCAATTTTGGCCGGTAACGAAACCGAACGTAAAGGTTCACGGCTGTATACTTGTTAATATTGCCAATGTCGCCCCCCTTTCGCTATATGGAACAGTTAACGTTGGCGGCGAAATTACTTATAAATGACAAAATCACAGCTTTGTGTCAATGCAAATATGCCTCCCAAGCAAGTACATCAAAGGTTAAAGACAACAAAGTGGAACTTAAAAAAACAGTTGGGCTGGCAACTTTTCAGAAACCACAATTACAATCCGTTTTAATCTTCTATAAGTTTGTCCATCCGTGCGTGCTTTATTTTCTATTTAATGTGTTATTTTCACCTAGTTTAATATTTTCAGCGCTAATTTTATATTTCACTCAATTTGTTGGTAGCTCCCGCTGTTTGAATTTTGATAAATCTCGTGACGAAACCCCGGCCTTTAATAAAGTTTGAGGACAGGGATCGTGAAATTGCCATTATATACGGTATTGTACATATAATTTATGAACCGAAGTTCGGCAGATGAAAAGGGCGGAATTCCCGACTGAGCCTGGTGGCGGCAAGAACCGGCGACTCCAAACTTTTGCTGCTCTTAATTTCAAAACGAATTAGGTTCGATGGCGCGGGAAGAGATTTGAAGCGTGCTCTACGATAGAAAGCGTTCGGTTAAATCTCTAAGCTCTACAATACTGTTTGTTTTTTTTGGGGGGGGGAGGGATTCAAACGATAGTTTCCTCAGTTCTTTCAGTTTTTTTTTTTTTTTTGCCGTTTGATAACGTTCAAGAGAGATCGTGAGGACGTATCCCATAATCGCATTTCTTTTCAGACTCTATTTAATGAAAATATATCTAAACTATACTCCTGAATGATGCTCTTGGCACGTGCTTTTTTTAAATTTTATTGTGACAGTGGGCACGAGAAATAAATTGGTATCCTCAAATTTATCTTAGTATTTCATTTTCGAGTCTTCGAAGCAATTTTCAGGCGGTCTGTTTATTTTGCTCTTTAAAAGCTGTGAGCGTGTCAAACTAATTTTCATGTTTAATTTGAGTTGTGCAAATTTGACAAAATGTTCAACTGGAAACTGATCTAATTAGACTAACAAACTCATTACGAGTTATATGTGTTTTGATACCTCTTAATAATGTTGGTAAATTGCTAAGAGTAAATATCAGACATCTAGGAAATTTATTACATGTAGATATAAATATCTTGGCCCTGCAAATGTGATTTATGCAGCGCTTATATAGTTCTTCTAATATTGATTTACGCCCTGTCAAAATACACAATGTCCAATACATCAATACAGACACTATGTGCGCATTTCTGTAAAAATAAATAAAATAGATTCTATTTTCAAAAATCAATCAATCAATCAATCAATTTATTAACGTCAATACGTGGGATGGGGTTGCCCCGATCATCCAAGCCAGAGGCTCATGTATAAAACGTATGACAAGAAAGATAAATATCTCGAGCATTGGACAGGAAAAAAATTTGTTTTCCCTTTGTAATTAGAGCCGGGGGAGATACTCCTCTCCAAATGACGGAGTGCTCGTCGGAACATTTCGGAAACAACGTGGAAAGGAACTAGAATCACGCCTTTTTGTGGGCTTGGCCCAAGTTCATTGTCACCTCTAAGAGCTACCAAATCTGAAAACACAGATTAACAAACACTGACAATTTTTAATAGCAATTAGTATTATTCAGTTGACTGAAGAATATCTCTCTCTATTTTTATAGCTCAATATAAACCATATTAGTAAAATCCAACTGGTCGACTGTTATCAATTCTTCGTTCTGATCGGTTGAGCTACTCCTAGGCCATATGTTATAGCCTACAAGTAGAGAATAGCGCCGGCTTTGAAAACCAAGCCAATGGCGGCTGAATCGCGTTCAGTGCTTGCTAAAGTTGTTTTGTCTCGATACTTTTGACCAGCTAGTTGGATTTTACTAAAAGAATTATTCCTCTCACCCTCATGGCCTCTGAGTTAATAGCCCATTCGGCCTTCGGCCTCATGGGCTATTGACTCAGAGCCCATTCGGGCTCGAGGAATAATTGTTACGTATTTGCCATAAAGTACGCATAAATAAAAAGGTACTGCGAAACTCTGTGTTTATTTTAGATTTTAGCAAACTAAGCGTTACCCATCCACAATTTTACCCCATAAAATAAATGTACGATGTACACCCTCGTCATTTAATAAGGATACCCCTAACGGTGAGGCGTTCCACCCGCTACACCCTGGAAATACTCATGATAAACATAGTCGAGCGCGAGGCGCGAAAGACGAGTGTAGACCCCTACTCTAGAGTTTCCTAAAATTTTCAAATTTGGGCGCTAAAGCATCAAATCTCCTGGTCTGTACGATGAACAAAAAAAGCCTCTGAAAACTGAATGAACATGGATATCCTTTAAACCCAAGAAAGAATGAGCTAAAACCTTTTCGCAGGTAGCTTTTCTGTTGATGCTCTGTTTACATAACTATTCTCACTGCATAATTAATTAGCTCATTGCAGGGATTTTGTATAATCTGTGCGCATTCCCCTCGAAATCGCGCGTCCTTGTAGGGGTTGTAATGCTTTTGCAACCCTCGACTATAAATTAGTCCGTGCTGCCTAAAACCTGGTCATTTTTAATGATCGTGATCCGGGACTACGGCCAATTTTCGCGACCCGCCCACGTCCCCTGGTGGCGGTTACCAACTTCAGTCGCAGACTTTTCCTTCCCATAACTTAATATTACACAGTGAGGTGATGAGTATGCAGTGAGGATATATTACAAAATAAATGTAACGCCGATTTTCTTTCTCTTCTGTTCTCAGTTTTCTAGAAGAAGTCCTGCATTCTACTGGTCACGGAGCGGCATCTAGAGCCCGAGTAACTTCAGCCAGCGGAAACTACAGATCATCTTACACGTCTTCTTTCTTTTGAACCATACAAACTATGCAGGACTGAAAGTAATCTGAACAGTTGATAATCGTGTTTTCTTTTTATAGCATTCTTTACATTCTGTTCTTCATAGCTTTTCAAAGTGAGCCCAACGGGCGGTATACTGTGTTATTATTTCGAATAGATGAAATATGCTCTCTTTTAGAATAATTATAGAGCGAAAATCGTGAGAAGCCGTCACGGACCGCGGGGGCCTACCTTCATGAACTCTTGAACACTATAAGGCTATGTACACACTATACTGCTACCGTAAAATTCCGAAAATAAGCCCTTCCAAATATAGGCCCCCCAAACTCGTAACGCAAAAAACCCTCCGTTAAATGGCCCTTCCGAATAGAAGCCCCTCCGTGAGCTTGTACTTGGAAATTGCCCTCAAATACAAGGGCAAAACAAAGCAAAAACAGTAAATTTCCTTCCAACTATAAGGTTAGCCCAATCGATTTTGAAACGCAAATGTCCTTCCGTAGATAAGCCCCTCCGAATATAACCCCCTCCAAAAATAAGCCCCTCAAAAAGGGCCTTTGAAAAATAAAAACCTTTTACTCTGATCTCAGCCTCTAAATCTGAGCAGGTTATGAACGAAGCGTTCAGCGTCATATAGCCATTCAGATAAAAGCCTCAATTAAAAACTTAATTCTTAAATATCTTGTTTGTTTTATCGTTTTGTACTAACCAGGTCGATCACTGACGTTACTATTTACATGTGTCTTGAGTCCACTCGTTAAGTGCCATCCAGACCTTTGGGATAGGCATTTCCCTACAAATATTGGCGTACCGTTTACATAGAAACAACAAGTTGGCTCTTGTAGAAGGGTGAGCAGCTTAGCCAGGTCACCCCGTTTTTTGATAATAGGGTCACCCCTCTAGCTGGGTCAACTCGGCCGCGGCCATTCTAGTTCAAGACCACGTGACCAAGAAACGAAGGGTTCTGGGGACGAGAATGGGTTCAGAGTATGCGCGAGAGCTATTGTCAGCTCTTGGCTTGGGCAAAGGGTCAACATTCTCATATATAAACGCTCGCTAAAGTTTTGACTCAGAAGGAAAAGTGACCATCTTTCCCGGGACAAATTTCCTGTTTTAAACAGCCTTCCCATTGTTTTTTCTAGCCGAGGTCAGAATTCCCGCCAAAGTCACTGAGCAAGCAACATTGCAATAGCACCAGTTGATTTCATATTTGATATACCAATATAACAATTGTAATAAGTCAGTATGACTGGTCCCTCTTTTCTGGAAGCCAAAAAATGTTATTTTCAAGAGCCTCCAAACTTCACTTTACACAGGTTTGTGTTACTACATAAAAAAAGTACGCCAAATGAAACGATGTGTATCTATGGTGAAATGGCAAAGAATCATTTATGCCCAACAGATGTCACCAAAAGATGTGCTAAAAAATGTGCCCTACTCTACAATCTTGGACAAAAATGTTAAGAAAAATGCACCTTGTATGTTTAATTTTAGATTACTACCCTCCAAAGCTCGGTTCACTCGAGATACTTACCCCTCCCCCGATAAAAACAATGTTGAAGGGTGACCGGAACATTTCTGCTCCCGACTTAACAACACTGATAAGGGAGGGGTGAGGGAAGGGGCCACCATGATGCTAAATTCACCGGGTGGGTCTCCTGTGAGTAAGGAAGTGTAAAATTCTAAACACTTTTTGTCCAAGATTGTAGATCTATACCCCTTTGCAAAATGATTCCACGTCAAAATATTGAGACCTTGAGACACACGTCATGAATATGTCCTTTCATTTCTTGACGTTCACGTAAAAATCGGGTAATTCACGTTTCACGGAAAATAAAAATTAAATTTACGGATGTTTCCTTGTTTCCTGCTCTAAATCAACTGTTAGGGTTGGGGTAATACTTCTAATGATCCAAATACCGGAAGGTAGATCATTGAGCCAATCTCTTTGCCTAAACAAATTTCCCGAGAATAAAATCGGCTTAAATTTGAGGCGAATTACAAAACATCAGTTCACGCACAAGGGCATAGCTTAAAACTCAAGTTAAATCAAATCCTAGTCATGCATAAACCCAAAAACGCTTTTAAGTGTATGTAAAGGTGACTTGATACGAGAAATCACGCATTAGGAATGAATCAAAACCTTCATCACGTTTCACGAGAAAAAATACAAATAGCCCCAATCACGGTTCACGGAAAAAGCAAAAAAAATCGGCGGTGTCTCCTTTGTTTCGATCAGTCCCTTTTCTCTCTCTCTCTCTCTCTTGTTTTTGTTTGCTTGCTTGCATGTTTGTTTGTTTGTTTGTTTGTTTGCTTGTTTTTTTTAAATTAAGACTCTTTTGACTACAATTCTCATTTTAGCGGTATGGTGATCTTAAAGACGCTCAAATCATCCTACTTTCCATTACCAAGTAGTGGCTGGTTCTCGTCTTCATTAATTGTTTTCGATTGTTCTTTCTCTACTGGTTGCTGTTTCTTTCTTTTGGATCTAATAAAGATCACCCAGGAGATGACGCATAAAATTTCAATGCTTCCAATACAAACAAAAGCTGCAGAGACCCAAGGAACGAGTTTCATTGGAATCAGAACTGTTTTCACTGTGTGAACAGTCGATGAATCAACTGTGACACTGTTGTTGAAGTAAATTAACGGAAGGATGACCTCTTTCACATTCGCCATTTGAAAAATATATTTGGTAGGTTTAATGTTGACGTTAAGTTGAAGCCTCAAACTTAAGTGCAGAGGAAGTCCAAAGTGCGGTTCTACATCAAAAAAGGTGCCGTGTTCTTCTTTGTTTGGTCTCAGCCCTCCTACATCATTCACAAGCGCTGGGTCGCCTTGATAGAAGTGTGGCTCCGAAGCAACAATTGCTGGTACTGCAATTGGAGTGTTTTTACAAACGCTAGCATCCAGGATGCCAGTAGGAAAACAGCCATTAGGACAGAACCCTTTGTTTGCTGGGTTTACACTTGCATTTTGCCACAACTCCGCAGGGTATGTGAATCTCATCGTGTTCACACCGTGAACATTGAATTGCGAGTCGTACACAAATCGCATAGACCTGCACAACTGAACATAAAACGCGTACAGCGTGTCATCCTTACGAATTTGGGGTGGAAATTGCATGCCGTCACTTCCGTTGAACATATTTGCCCAGGAGGAGCTCCACAAGCCTACATCTGGTTTTCCCTTCCACATGGTCCAAACTGCAGCTTTTGAAATGTCCAATGCTCCCGTGTGAACGGTGGTGACGCCATCTAGAGTGTTGTTGTACATCATTCGGAAAATGGGATCGATGTCTGGGAGAAAAGACAAGTGAAACTTGCGCCTCAGTTCGGAGAATAATTGAAACACTGGATCTCTGTATCCCCATAACATCTCGTGTACTGTGATTTCTTTAAAGAATTCTTCCTTGAACCTCTCGAAAATGATATTGAAAATCAGAGCAGATCCAGGATACATTTTTGAAACCTCGGACAAAATAACCAGTGGTACATTGGGAAGTGTGATAGTGTCCTTAGATGCATCACACGAGGAACAAGAGCACTCGGCGCTGAAGATATACTTGGTAAACTTGTTGAAGGAAACTGTAGAATTGTCATTCCAGGTGATGTTTTTTCTTAATTGATGAACTCTGTAGCAGTAGGGTCCCTTCTGAGTCACATAAGGTTGTTTCCCCTGCTTCATTTCCAACG
Source organism: Porites lutea (assembly GCF_958299795.1). NCBI lineage: Eukaryota > Metazoa > Cnidaria > Anthozoa > Scleractinia > Poritidae > Porites > Porites lutea. The sequence goes on along the minus strand of NC_133205.1, from coordinate 24,324,282 downwards.
GATTCTCTACGTTGAATACAAAAAACTGCATGCGAACCGGAACAGTTGGGGAAATCCATTGTCTATAAATAGGAGAGTTTGGTTTTATAACAAGCTTGGAGTCTATGATGGCCTGTATCCAGCAGTCCCCTTTAATGAAACATACCGTACCGAAGACAACCAGAAGGGCGCCTGATAGTGTTAACACTGTGAAACATTTTTTCGTATTCTTGGGCATACAGCTGCAACGATTTCCACACTTCGTATTCTTCATGTTGCATGAGTGAAGAGCTTGACTTGTCAACACACTAATTGATGGTCACGAACGCTTTTTCGCAAACAGAAATTTTTAAATAAGATCTTGAACAGTAAAAAGAGACAAATTAAACCTCCCCGTTAATTGAACTACAATCCACCAAACTTGAAGATCAAGCAAAAGAGAGCCTGAAGGTAACCGAAAGAAAGCCAAGTCATGGCTACGCCACAGGTTATGTAACCGGCTATAAACTACACCGGCTCGTGATTTTCAGCTTATTGGGTGGTCACTTGTAAACTGAGCTAATCTCAGTTATATTAGAACGGTGTTTTTTATGGTTCGAAAACATGAATTATGGTTGAGTTAGGGCTTAAATGTTGTGCTGTAGTCTTTTTGCTTTTATCTCGTTTTGTTTTTCCCGCCAGGGTGCTTTTTGTTTCCGATTGTTTTATCACTTTTAGGTTTTACAATAAATCTGAGGGGAATTTCTAACGCCAACTAGGTCGGTTGAAAAGCGTAATACATGTTAGCATTACCTAAAACCTGTCAATTACAATTGTTTTCTTGTATCACATCCAGCATTCTATGGGGTTTTGCTTAAAGTGCCCTGAAATTCTGCGGTTAAAATATCAGCAAATTTAGTGACAGAGATTTGACAAGACTTGCATCGGTGACGCAAGTCTCTTTAAAAATTACCAAAAAGAACCATAAAAAACAGTCAGCCAACCACTAATAAAAGATGAGAGAAAATTTATTTGCACATACATTGCGAGTAAACACTTATCGCAGTAAAAGAGTAGCGAAATATATAACCTGTCAACATCCTATACGTATCTTATCCCCAGTTTGTGACGAAAAGAGATATCAGAAAATTTTTAAACTTTTTTCTATGACCTTTGGACTGCACAAGCATGTTATTTTTGGCAAATAATGCGGAAGCTCTAATCAACTAAAATTCGAAAAAGGAAAATGATACCCTAGAATGAACGAGCAGACAAAAATTTTAGAGCACCGCTTTTGCATAGCCTGCGAGCCAGCAGCAAGCCAGCAGCTAGGGGCAGGGTAAAAAAATGACTCAAACGTACGTTTGGGGAAACTTTTTGGCGGGGGAGCCACCAGTGCGCGACAAGAATGGGCCAAGCCATTCTTCTCCTGCGCCGCCAAACGTTTTCGCCAAACTTACACATGTGAGCCTGCTCGCAGGCTATTGCTTGCTGGCCAAAACGTGCAGCGCTTTGAAATGCTCGGACGGCTCTTTTACCCTCATGCAGCTCATTTTTCGCTTGGAAATCGCCTGGGTCAACTTTGGAGGTCCCCTTGCAACCAGTTCGCAGCCTTGTGGCAAAAAATTGCGCGATACACGTAAAACGGTTGGGATAAAATGGCCCTCTCCAGACCTTTACAGAGACAAAATCGTAAGGAAGGATATTTCTAGGGGGGGGGGAGGAGAAGAAAGAAGTGATTAGGGAGGGAAGACAGTAAAGGGAAGAAGGTTAATGATTTAGTTCAAGATAGGATAAAGATCCTTCTGATTCTCTCTTGTATAGGCAAAACCAACAGGATCAGGCCTTCCTTTCCCTCTTCCCCATCCCCTCTAAAATCTCCTCTTCCCTTGCCCCTTATGGAACGCCTGATTCTCAGGATACCATCACTTAAAGAGGTTTCCCAATGGGGTTCTTCAATCAGACCTCATACGCGCGAGATTTAACACGTGCTTTTTGCGTACAAGCTTTCCTTCTTCTAAAACAAAGTTCGTGTTTTTCAGAGCCTGTGTCTACTGAAACAACCTTACCCCATATGATTGTTCAAAAGTAAGACGGAGAATTTTCGAGGTCGATAGGCCAAGAGCAAAGGCTTCTAAAAAGGTTACCGCCTTTTTAGGAAAAGAGCACTCTCTAAGCTCGTACCCAGATCCCCCACGACCAAGGGTTTTTCAGCGTATGGCAGAGTGAGATCCGGGTACGAGGTAAGTACCCCTCTCAATTTTAGTTCTAACTCCGTCAAGTGATAACTTTGAAAAACTTACCATTAACTACTATAACTTAAGCCTTCTGAAACCGGACGCAACATTGTTGGCCAACAACTCCCTGTTGCATGTGGCTGCGTGTTGTTGACAGTTGTTGCGCAAAGTTTGAAACAGGTCAAACTTTTAGCTGCGTTCAAACAGACGCAACAACTCCCAACATTATTGGGCCAACAATGTTGGGAGCTGGCTGTCAAAAAGTAGCGGGAAAGAAATTCCTTCCCCGGCACTACTTTGCTTCAGTGCTCACCGACTAGAACTCGAGGTCGAGGAAAATCTTTCTAAAAATTAAGCATTTTTTCTCCTAGTCTCGTTGTATTTTTATTTTGCGTTCATGAAAAAAGGTACCACTTCCTTAAGGTGGCTCGATACAGTTTTTCAAGGTCAATACCTCTCAAGTTTGAGCATAAACTACGTCGCCATAAACAAAGTTTTGGAAAAATTTCCACCAGCGTTGTATTGGATAAAGATGAAAATTTGTTATGATCAGTGTTGCAACGGCATCGGAGTTGTCATAGCAACGAAATGACGCTATTGCCTATTTTACTTGCAGCAGTATATCTCGGCACTGGGAACTGTTCTTCGAAAATCATTTACGGGAGCTTTTTCCTCCAATAGCAGCCTCGATGTTCGTGAAGTTTAAGAAAAATTGGTAAGAGCGTTATCGAAATATTTTGGGATAATGTTTTTATTGTAAGAAACACAGTAAAAAGAAGACAATATTGTTGTTTGGCCGTTATTTGTAGAAAATCTTGAAACTAAAAGGGCATATAAAAGGAAGGTTAATCTCAAGAATCTTAAATTTTTAAAAAAATCTATCGAGCGGTTTACGAATTATTCGCTAATTTGTTAAAGTAGACCAACATGTTCAAAAAACCGCTAACAAGAACGCCTCGATACATACTAATCAAATCCTTCTTTCTAGCAAACGGCTGGAGCTATCTCCTTGATCTTTCACACACGTTTTTAAAAAGACTGAAACTACTATTAGGTGAAATTGCATGTCAAAAGCGCTTCGTTTTCTACAGATAACAGCCAAACACCAAGATTGCCAATTTTTACAGTATTTCTAACCACAAAATCTTTATCCCAAAATATCTCGATAACGCTCTTACAGATTTCGCTTAAACTTCACGAACATCGAGTCTGCTATTGGAGGAAAAAACTCCCGTGAATGATTTTTGAAGAACAGTTCCCAGTGCCGAGATATACTCTGCAAGTAAAATAGGTAATAGCGTCAGTTCGTTGCTATGACAACTCTGATGCCGTTGCAACCTTGATCATAACAAATTTTTATCTTCATCTAATACAACTGTGGTGGCAATTTTTCCAAAACTTTGTTTATGGCGACGTAGTTTATGCTCAAATTTGGGAGGTATTGGCCCTGAAAAACTGTATCGAGCCACCTTAATGAAAGGGTATGCCTTTTGACAACGCCGACGCGTGCCGAATGCTGTACGAGTTTTTAAGGCCTTTGAAAAGTACCTTGGTTCTCCTGGGCGATATTTTTCAGAAACGAGCTGTCAAAAATTTGAGAAAAATAATTTCATTTTCCGTCGCTTCTGTTCAAAAGAATCTTGCTTAAGGTGTTTTGATACAGTTTTTCAGAGGCGATACCGATATTTTTCAATCGCCTTAAAAGTGATTTTTTCCTTGTCCGATCGCTATAAAATTTTTACCAGTAATTGGCTATGGATTGAAATCTGTGAAAATGTAGTTTTAAATAAAATCGATATTACTATGACAACAATAAACAAAAAACTTTGAAATTGATAAAAGCCAAATTTTGTGTGATCTAGACCTGCTACTGAAAATCCAACACTAGGAACTTAAGGTTTGGTGTTTAGCAAACAATATCCGTAAGAAGTAAAAAATTCTGTATGTTTGAATTCGACTAAAACGAAAATATATTTCAAACCTTAAATTTTCAATAGCCGTGATAGGTTATTTAATAAAAACGTTATAAATGACTCAAATTATTCTTAAGTAGCATAAGAATGATGCTTAATATCATATTTTGATGCTAGGAAATTTTGGTGCACTTTCGTTCATGCGATCTTGAAATCTAACCCGTTTTCTCACCACCTGTATAAGTGTTACTTCATTCAGAATTTCGACTTTTAGCGCTTTCTTGTATATCTCCAAAACGACGCGAACGAATTTTTTTAAAATCTCTTCACATAATCTTCATAATGTATATAAAAATGTCTGAAACTTTCATTAAGATTGATTCACTGCAGCACCTTGAAATTTCAGGACAAACTTATCCTACGAACCGGACAAAAATCTGCGTTACAACATTCACTGTTTTGACGTTATGCTAATTTTTCCAAAATAATGCGCACTATACATACCTCCATGACTAGTACAAGCTAGTACATTTTAGTTTGAATTTATCGCATCTTTTGAATGTAAAACATTGACAATACTCACACTGAAATGTACTAGTCATGGATATATGTATTGTCCGCATTAATTTGGAAAAATTCGCATAACGTCAAAACAGTGAATATTGTAACGCAGATTTTTGACTGGTTCGTAGGATAGGTTTCTCTTGAAATTTCAAGGTGTTGCAGTGAATCAATCTTAATGAAAGTTACAGACGTTTTTATATACATTATGAAGATTATGTGAAGAGATTTTAAAAAAAATTCGTTCGAGTCGTTTTGGAGATATACAAGAAAGCGCTAAAAGTCCAAATTCTGAATGAAGTTGCACTTATACAGGTGGTGAGAAAACGGGTTAGATTTCAAGATCGCATGAACGAAAGTACACCAAAATTTCCTAGCATCAAAATATGATATTAAGCATCATTCTTACGCTACTTAAGAATAACTTGAGTCATTTATAATGTTTTCATTAAATAATCTATCACCGCTATTGAAAATTTAAGGTTTGAAATATATTTTCGTTTTAGTCGAATTCAAACATACAGAATTTTTTACTTCTTTCGGAGATTGTTTGCTAAACACCAAACTTTAAGTTCCTAGTGTTGGATTTTCAGTAGCAGGTCTAGATCCCCTAAAATTCGGCTTTTATCAATTTCAAAGTTTTTTGTTTATTGTTGTCATAGTAATATCGATTTTATTTAAAACTACATTTTCACAAATCTCAATCCATAGCCAGTTACTGGTAAAAATTTTATAGCGATCTGACAAGGAAAAAACCACTTTTAAGGCGATTGAAAAATATCGGTATGGCCTCTGAAAAACTGTATCGAAACACCTTAATTGTAGAGAAAAAATATTGACCTAGTCATCTTGCAAATTTAAGTTCCAAAGAACAATAACACTAATGAAATTTTATACATAGCACAATGATCAAATGTGCTTTACGATGTCCTCAAAATGGGTCGCAATTAACTGCTTTTACATCCATCTACAGAAGAAATCAAAATTGCACAATACAACTAATCAAAAAAGCCACTAAAAACATAAATTTGCCTTTTCGTGAGCCGACACCAATGCTAAGAATGACTGATGTTATATTGTAATAACTAAAATTCAAGTACTTCTTGTTATATCATCTTGCACACTATTAGCGAGAAGTAGGTGGAGGACATTGGTTGCCGTGGACGGAAAAATGTCGTAACAAAAATGATCTTTTTTTGAAGTGTATTATTATCCTTCATTTGAAAAAGAAAGAAAATCATAAATTCAGTAATGCCCGTGGGTGCAGGCCGTATGCCGCCGTATGGTGCCGAGCTATTACTAAGAATTTACCATAAAGTACCCATGAATAAAAAAGTACTGCAAAATTCCGTGTTTATTTTAGGAGTTCAGCAAACTAAGCGTTACCCATCCACAATTTTACCCCATAAAATAAATGTACGATGTACACCTTCGTCATTTAATAAGGATACCCCTAACGGTGAGGCGCTCTACCCGCTACACCCTGGAAATACTCATGATAAACATAGTCGAGCGAGAGGCGCGAAAGACGAGCGTAGACCCCTACCCTGGGGTTTCCTAAAATTTTTCAAATTTGAGCGCTCAAGCATCAAATCTCCTGGTCTGTACGATAGAACAAAAAAGCCTCTGAAAATTGAACGAACAAGGATATCCTTTAAACCCAAGAAAGAATGAGCTAAAACCTTTTCGCAGGTAGCTTTTCTGCAACTATTCCCACTGCATAATTAATTAGCACATTTCAGGGATTTTGTATAATCTGTGCGCTTTCCCCTCGAAATCGTGCGTCCTTGTAGGGGTTGTAATGCTTTTGCAACCCTCGACTATAAATTAGTCCATGCTGCCTAAAACCTGGTCATTTTTAATGATCGTGATCCGGGACTACGGCCAATTTTCGCGACCCGCCTACGTCCCCTGGTGGCGGTTACCAACTCCTCTGTTCTCAGTTTTCAGTTTTCTAGAAGAAGTCCTGCATTCTACTGGTCACGGAGCGGCATCTAGAGCCCGAGTAACTTCAGCCAGCGGAAACTACAGATCATCTTACACGTCTTCTTTCTTTTGAACCATACAAACTATGCAGGACTGAAAGTAATCTGAACAGTTGATAATCGTGTTTTCTTTTTATAGCATTCTTTACATTCTGTTCTTCATAGCTTTTCAAAGTGAGCCCAACGGGCGGTATACTGTGTTATTATTTCGAATAGATGAAATATGCTCTCTTTTAGAATAATTATAGAGCGAAAATCGTGAGAAGCCGTCACGGACCGCGGGGGCCTACCTTCATGAACTCTTGAACACTATAAGGCTATGTACACACTATACTGCTACCGTAAAATTCCGAAAATAAGCCCTTCCAAATATAGGCCCCCCAAACTCGTAACGCAAAAAACCCTCCGTTAAATGGCCCTTCCGAATAGAAGCCCCTCCGTGAGCTTGTACTTGGAAATTGCCCTCAAATACAAGGGCAAAACAAAGCAAAAACAGTAAATTTCCTTCCAACTATAAGGTTAGCCCAATCGATTTTGAAACGCAAATGTCCTTCCGTAGATAAGCCCCTCCGAATATAACCCCCTCCAAAAATAAGCCCCTCAAAAAGGGCCTTTGAAAAATAAAAACCTTTTACTCTGATCTCAGCCTCTAAATCTGAGCAGGTTATGAACGAAGCGTTCAGCGTCATATAGCCATTCAGATAAAAGCCTCAATTAAAAACTTAATTCTTAAATATCTTGTTTGTTTTATCGTTTTGTACTAGCCAGGTCGATCACTGACGTCACTATTTACATGTGTCTTGAGTCCACTCATTAAGTGCCATCCAGACCTTTGGGATAGGCATTTCCCTACAAATATTGGCGTACCATTTACAAAGAAACAACAAGTTGGCTCTTGTAGAAGGGTGAGCAGCCTAGCCAGTTCACCCCGTTTTTAGATGATAGAGTCACCCCTCTAGCTGGGTCAACTCGGCCGCGGCCATTCTAGTTCAAGACCACGTGACCAAGAAACGAAGGGCTCTAGGGACGAGAATGGGTTCAGAGTATACGAGAGAGCTATTGTCAGCTCTTGGCTTGGGCAAAGGGTCAGCATTTTCATATAAAAACGCTCGCTAAAGTTTTGACTCAGAAGGGAAAGTGACCATCTTTGCCGGGACAAATTTCCTGTTTTAAACAGCCTTCCCATTGTTTTTTCTAGCCGAGGTCAGAATTCCCGCCAAAGTCACTGAGCAAGCAACATTGCAATAGCACCAGTTGATTTCATATTTGATATACCAATATAATAATTGTAATAAGTCAATATGACTGGTCCCTCTTTTCTGGAAGCCAAAAAATGTTATTTTCAAGAGCCTCAATACTTCACTTTCCACAGGTTTGTGTTACTACATAAAAAAAGTATGCCAAGTGAAACGATGTGTATCTATGGTGAAATGGCAAAGAATCATTTATGCCTAACAGATGTCACCAAAAGATGTGCTAAAAAATGTGCCCTACTCTACAATCTTGGACAAAAATGTTAAGAAAAATGCACCTTGTATGTTTAATTTTAGATTACTACCCTCTGAAGCTCGGTTCACTCAAGGTACTTACCCCTCCCCCGCTAAAAACAATATTGAAGGGTGACCGGAACATTTCTGCTCCCGACTTAACAACACTGACCAGGAAAGGGGGGGGGGGGGGGCACCATGATGCTAAATTCACCAGGTGGGTCTCCTGTGAGTAAGAAAGTGTAATTTGTCGAAGATTGTAGATCTATACCCCTTTGCAAAATGATTCCACGTCAAAACATTGAGACCTTGAGACACACGTCATGAATATGTCCTTTCATTTGTTGACGTTCACGTAAAAATCGGGTAATTCACATTTCACGGAAAATAAAAATTAAATTTACGGATGTTTCCTTGGTTCCTGCTCTAAATCAACTGTTAGAGTTGGGGTAATACTTCTAATGACCCAAATACCGGAAGGCAGATCATTGAGCCAATCTCTTTGCCTAAACAAATTTCCCGAGAATAAAATCGGCTTAAATTTGAGGCGAATTACAAAACATCAGTTCACGCACAAGGGCATAGCTTAAAACTCAAGTTAAATCAAATCCTAGTCATGCATAAATCTAAAAACGCTTTTAAGTGTATGTAAAGGTGACTTGATACGAGAAATCACGCATTAGGAATGAATCAAAACCTTCATCACGTTTCACGAGAAAAAATACAAATAGCCCCAATCACGGTTCACGAAAAAAGCAAAAAAAATCGGCGGTGTCTCCTTTGTTTCGATCAGTCCCTTTTCTCTCTCTCTCTCTCTCTTGTTTTTGTTTGCTTGCTTGCATGTTTGTTTGTTTGTTTGTTTGTTTGCTTGTTTTTTTTAAATTAAGACTCTTTTGACTACAATTCTCATTTTAGCGGTATGGTGATCTTAAAGACGCTCAAATCATCCTACTTTCCATTACCAAGTAGTGGCTGGTTCTCGTCTTCATTAATTGTTTTCGATTGTTCTTTCTCTACTGGTTGCTGTTTCTTTCTTTTGGATCTAATAAAGATCACCCAGGAGATGACGCATAAAATTTCAATGCTTCCAATACAAACAAAAGCTGCAGAGACCCAAGGAACGAGTTTCATTGGAATCAGAACTGTTTTCACTGTGTGAACAGTCGATGAATCAACTGTGACACTGTTGTTGAAGTAAATTAACGGAAGGATGACCTCTTTCACATTCCCCATTTGAAAAATATATTTGGTAGGTTTAATGTTGACGTTAAGTTGAAGCCTCAAACTTAAGTGCAGAGGAAGTCCAAAGTGCGGTTCTACATCAAAAAAGGTGCCGTGTTCTTCTTTGTTTGGTCTCAGCCCTCCTACATCATTCACAAGCGCTGGGTCGCCTTGATAGAAGTGTGGCTCCGAAGCAACAATTGCTGGTACTGCAATTGGAGTGTTTTTACAAACGCTAGCATCCAGGATGCCAGTAGGAAAACAGCCATTAGGACAGAACCCTTTGTTTGCTGGGTTTACACTTGCATTTTGCCACAACTCCGCAGGGTATGTGAATCTCATCGTGTTCACACCGTGAACATTGAATTGCGAGTCGTACACAAATCGCATAGACCTGCACAACTGAACATAAAACGCGTACAGCGTGTCATCCTTACGAATTTGGGGTGGAAATTGCATGCCGTCACTTCCGTTGAACATATTTGCCCAGGAGGAGCTCCACAAGCCTACATCTGGTTTTCCCTTCCACATGGTCCAAACTGCAGCTTTTGAAATGTCCAATGCTCCCGTGTGAACGGTGGTGACGCCATCTAGAGTGTTGTTGTACATCATTCGGAAAATGGGATCGATGTCTGGGAGAAAAGACAAGTGAAACTTGCGCCTCAGTTCGGAGAATAATTGAAACACTGGATCTCTGTATCCCCATAACATCTCGTGTACTGTGATTTCTTTAAAGAATTCTTCCTTGAACCTCTCGAAAATGATATTGAAAATCAGAGCAGATCCAGGATACATTTTTGAAACCTCGGACAAAATAACCAGTGGTACATTGGGAAGTGTGATAGTGTCCTTAGATGCATCACACGAGGAACAAGAGCACTCGGCGCTGAAGATATACTTGGTAAACTTGTTGAAGGAAACTGTAGAATTGTCATTCCAGGCGATGTTTTTTCTCAATTGATGAACTCTGTAGCAGTAGGGTCCCTTCTGAGTCACATAAGGTTGTTTCCCCTGCTTCATTTCCAACGGATTCTCTACGTTGAATACAAAAAACTGCATGCGAACCGGAACAGTTGGGGAAATCCATTGTCTATAAATAGGAGAGTTTGGTTTTATAACAAGCTTGGAGTCTATGATGGCCTGTATCCAGCAGTCCCCTTTAATGAAACATACCGTACCGAAGACAACCAGAAGGGCGCCTGATAGTGTTAACACTGTGAAACATTTTTTCGTATTCTTGGGCATACAGCTGCAACGATTTCCACACTTCGTCTTCTTCATGTTGCATGAGTGAAGAGCTTGACTTGTCAACACACTAATTGATGGTCACGAACGCTTTTTCGCAAACAGAAATTTTTAAATAAGATCTTGAACAGAATCACGCTTCACAGCGGTAAAAAGAGACAAATTAAACCTCCCCGTTAATTGAACTACAATCCTCCAAACTTGAAGATCAAGCAAAAGAGAGCCTGAAGGTAACAGAAAGAAAGCCAAGTCATGGCTACGCCACAGGTTATGTAACCGGCTATTAAGAGTCATTGTCAGAGAAAACCGGGCGGTGCCAAAAGATTGGGGTCAGCCGATTTCCTTTATTTTTTCAGCATTTAAAACCAAGCTGATAAGATTAACTTTGGTGACATTAAGAAGATTTCCCGGCGTTTCACTCCCGAGATTGACCACCCCCCTAGTTTTTGGCCAAAGGAAACCCTAAAAACCACCAAAAACAATGGCAATTTCTCGGGTCTAAAACAATTTATCCTTAAGGAATTAGCGCACAGTTTTTCTTCTGAAGCTAAATCACCTAATAATAAACGTTTTGGGTGCTTAAAATCATATCTTTAGTTTAACAGTAATTTTGGCCAAGGTTTTTAATCCGGGTATGTTGAGTGACTGTTACAGGACAACGAATTTCGAGGATTTTCGAAGTGCGTTTTCTTGAAAGTGCGGCTGTTTATTTTTTATTTAATTACAGATTTGAACAGTCTATACCCTCCTAAGTCAAAAACAAAAGTTTATTGATCGGCACAAGAAACTCTTTTCACGCGAATTTTGTTGGAAAATGTCAAAGATCGCTCTTACGGGTAACTGCTCGCTGAAGTTTAAATAGCGGCAATACTGCGTTATAAAGGTACTAATCCATTTTAAATGAGTATTTTATATTCCACTCAGGTTTGAATAAAGGGAATATAACTATAAAATACTATTGCTTTAACGTTGGGGTTATACAAGACTGCCATCATGTACGCAGAGGTCTCAATTACTTGGTGCTTCGATGATTATTGTCTGGCCTATGCGAGTTAGCCAACAGGACGATGTATGTGCGGTCCTATCTAGTGATAAAATCGTGACGACTTTTGCATCACATGCAACAGAAATTCTCAAAGTTTTTGCTTCGTATGCAAAGTTTGTTACATACCCTGCGAGGAGATGCTACATTTTCGCTGTGTGACCTGTCGTGCGAAAAGTAGCCTCTGCCGACAACCGTTCAAATCCGTCCAGAAATCTGGACGAATAAATTTAAAAAACGGGTTTTTTCCTTTTCTTGACCGGTTTCGAACATTGCGTCAGTCTTGCTTAGCAGATCAGAGTTGTCGCAATTTTTTTTATTCCCACGAAACTCGCGCCATTTGACGACAGACGTGACAATTAATTTTGCTTGCGAATGGCGTGACGAATTTCGCGCATGCACGATAGAAAATTGAACGGTTGTCGGCAGAGGCTACTTTTCGCACGACAGCTCCCACAGCGAAAATGTAGCCTGTGCTCGCAGGGTATTTGTTACATCGATCACTACTGAAAAAACCCAACAATATATTTTATAAAATGCGAAAGAAGAATACGTAGTGCAAAATTCAGTTATTTCCGGCATGAGCACAACTTAGCGTAGGCATCAAGTGGTTCAGTAAAAGTACGTTTTCTTGAATTGCTACCATTTGTTTGCAGACTTAATGCTCTGCATACTTCTCTCAACTGTGCTAACTTCAGCGAACTGAGCTTTCCAGCGCGCGAAAGTTCACAAACGTTTACTGCTTCTATTTTAATAGGGTGACTGATAGTTTGTTCAATGTCTTTGTAAACCTCCTCGCGTATGGCTTGAATGTGGTCTTCTGATTCAAGGGCTGTGAGGTCTTCGTCTGTTACTTCTTGTTCCTCTTCCTGGCTCTCTATTTCATCAGCTTGTCTTTGTCGCTGCAAAGCTGACATTCTTGCGAAAAAGCTACTAATTTGTTGAGCGGTTCTCCATTCGTCTGGGTTGAATTGTAACTTTCCACCGCTATCTCTAATACTCTTCATCTCTCTAGCCACGTGAATTGGATCAGCCTTTTGCCCTCCCGCTACTCCTTGGTTAAATTTCTGAACAAGAAAGGCTTTTACTTTCTCTTCCATCCTGTTGGTCCGCTTAGTTGATTTAAGCGCCCACCCTTTATTACGGCGTTCTCTAGCACTGGAAGGCCCGGCTTCTTCAAATGCAATTCGCTGTCTATCTCCGCTAGCCACATGCATCTCTCCGACTCGGTCAGCCCACTTCTTTCGTGCCGCATCGTACACAGACTCACAATCTAGATCTAACGCACGTACATGCTTCCCTGCGTCCATGTGAGCTTCCGCTTCCTCTCCAGTCTTGAACGTTAGCACGCATGTACTTTCACTGCATGAGAATATTTCTCCTCGTGGACTGGAAGCATGGCTAACTGAGCCAAGATTGTTGCTACGTGGACCCCACTCCTTTAGGACTTTCAATCCAGTTTCTTCCTGTGGTACAACTTCAAGCTGACTGTATGATAAGAATCTGCCGGGTCCAACGCTAAATGCACGCCAAGCGCGTATTCCTTTTCCCTCAAACGAAAAGTTGTTAAGGAGGCTGATACCTGGTATCTTGTTGGCGGTGATTTCTTTATTAGTGTCCACTTTGACAACCGCCGCCCTGACTCCTTTTACTCCTCCATGCGACTCCAGTGCTGTCTTCATGTCTTCCGCAGTGATGACATTGTGTTTTTCATTGACCCATCGTCGTATGTGTGCCTTCATGGGAGCGGTCTTTCGGTCACAGATGTCTTTTCCGGACTGTGGCTCTGAAAAGTCGTAACGCAGAATTGTCATGCTGGTTCGCTGACCAATGAACGGAAGACTGAGCAAAAGAGATCCACTATGGTAGCAACCTGCGTTATCGGATCTCAGGAAAACATTTTCAATCTCCGGTGATTCTTTCTTGATGGTATTTAAAAGATGCTCTATTATAGAGGCTACAGCAAAGCTATTCTGCGTGCAGTTATCAAACAGATGGACAAAACATTCCACTTGGAATTTTTCAGTATGCTTAGTGATCACAGCACTCACATGCCAGCTTCGTCCTCGTTTTCCGAAGAAATCACTCATTCGTTCCCGATAACGTTGTGGGAGGTATTTCATGGCCCAATCCATAACGATTAAACATGAAGCTTCATCAACATGTACAAGAGCAAATTGCTTTCCTTCTTCTTGATTTACTGTGCGAAGCAAATGCGCCTTCCAGTCCTGGATAGATGCCAAACAGAGTTTGTAGTCGTGGCTTAACCGCCATCTGTGCTCCTCCGGCATCTCAACACGGTTGATCTCGGATTCAATTTCCTTCAAAACTGTCTCTAATGATTCGCATTGCTCGCAGTCAGTTTCATGCTCGTGCTGACATATGCTTTGCAGGTTGGAGTCACTTGTGTCACCTAGGGCATGTGCAGTGCAGTGATCTGCACAAGTTTCCTCTCTGCCAACATGGGACTTAAACTCAGTCTTAAGGTATCTCTTTGCCTCCTTGATTTTTTGTTCTGCATCCTTTACCCAGGTAGCCTCCGATCCATGGTCTCCAAGCGTCTTAAGCACGTCAGTGACATTGTCTATGGCCTCCGTCCCTTCTGCTGTAGTGTTGTCGAGTCCCTGCAAAGATTTTTGCATTGAGGCACCACACACCTCAATTATTCTGTAGAGTGAACGCTGTCCTGCTGGTTCAAAATTCTGCTCTTTGCAGTAAACTGAGTATTGCTCAATTATTCTTGACGGTATCATAGTCCTTATAACTGCCGGAATGATAATGCTTCCTCCCGTGTCAAGCTTAAGCACTTTTGTGCCAAATGCTACGTCCTGCAGCATCTCAGGTCTTGCGATGTAATCGATAAAATGATCAATTTGAACGGGTGAGATTCGGGAACGGAAAATTGGCTCTTGCGGAACAGGCAGACCTTCACCAACTTTGGTAGCATGCTGTCGAGCTTCATCTATTCGCCATTTTGAAAGTGTTGGTATCATGTTCATCAACTGGGACCTGCTAAAATCATTGGCAAAGAGAGAGAGTATCTGTCGTTTTGTTTGCCATGACTCGGCATGGTTATATGACTTGATCAGAACGTCGATTAGCCCAGATTTCGGATCAAAACTTCTACGTCTAGTAGCACCACCAGAATCCTTATTTACTAATCTTTCCTGTCGAAGAGTGGTCCATAATTCCTCTTCCTGTCCAGGGCTAAGGACCGAAAGTGCTGAGCAGATGCTTTCTTTGGCCTTTCGCAGATAGTACTTTTGCTGTGTTGTCGATATATCATCCCAAGACGTATTCAAAGTTGACAGAATGGGTGAAATTCTTCCTCCAGATAAACTGCTAATGGTATTGTTCAGTAGCTGCCTTCTCTGTTGCTGTTCCTCTACTTCGTCGGACCAGATACTGATTTCTTCTTCTGGGATACTTTGTTGGGATGATTGTGATGATGATGAAACCATCTCTTGTTCTGCATTAGATGTTACCAGAGCGCCCTGATCTTCATTCTGCTGTGGTAGTTCAAATACATCTTCATCACCAGCCACTTGAGACTGTCAGTGCAATAAAAGGGATATTAACTACATTTCCATAATTTTTCTGTTACGTTGTTACCGAGACTGGAGCCACAGAAAAGGGAGTTACAGGACTCCTTAACCAGTAAAAACCACTAAAAGTTGCAAACAGACTAAAACCTGAAACCGAATTTTCAGTTTGTTGTCATCCAAAGATTTTGCTACCATGGCAACGTGACGTAACGACTTCCTCTCTCTATTGCATTCAAACCTTTCCCGGTACTATAGCCTACCCCTCGTCCTTATATTACAGAGATTTAGAATCACGGCAAACAGCAAACGTCGATTTGCCGCATCTCTTTTATTGTAGTTTACTAGTCACGATATCTACACAAATAGAAGTTTCAACTGAAAGCGATCTATACAAAACTGATGTACTCACTATACCTTAGTCGCTTTATTTTGTTATAATTTTTGTTTTAACAATTTGTTTTTTTTTAATTGATAGATTTGTTACGTAATAATATGTTAGAGCAAGCATTTATGAAAGTAAAAATGTTTTCCCCTCTCTCCAAAATAAAAATCTTGGCGTCACATTACACCCTTCCCCCTCCCCCATAAAGGCCACTCTCTACAACGCCCCATCAAAAAGTGGCCGTTGTAGAGTGGTACTGGTCGGACTGCATCAAGCTGGCAGGTCGCTAAAAAACGTTAGAGTGGGGATAGCCAGTCCATCTAACTCCATCTATTTTCAAACTGAAAAAAGAGGCATTAACGTTGGCAATGCTATCTATCGCTTTTTCGTTCTCAGTTCCTAGCTTCCCAGCAAATGATACTTTTTTTCCAAACTCCCTCCCCCCCCCCCCCCCGAGTTTTCCCATCCACGTTTCTTTCACGGTTTTTCGGTTGTTCTTCTTGTGTTTTCTTTTACAGTCTTGGATAGGTTTTTAAATATTTAAACCTGTTGTTAAGTGTTTCAGATGCCTAGCTGAAATTGCGTGACTAAAGAAAGCAAATACACAACCTGCTGATCGCCCCTTCCTCTTTCAGAGTCTTCTACATGGCGTTGTCTGTAGTGCTCTGTGCGGCACTTCACACAAATAGCTAATACAAATGAAATAGATAAAGATTAAAAATGCTACTCTTACTCCAACCCCCCAAAATCGAATTTTATACATAGTTTCTGGGACAGCTAAAATTTAGACATTGAGTTTCAATCTTGTCATCAGTGAAAGTGGAAAAATACGAGCACTTAAAACATTTTAAGAAAATAGCGCGAGAAGAATGATTACTTTTTATTTGAATTAATTTTCCTGTTCTAAAATAATCTGAAAAACGTTTAAAGTTGTAGTTTATAGTTCCTGTTCATTTAGGCGTGACACGCTGTAGCTTCTGTCACGACAGCACTTGAAAAGACTTTTTGTGGCAAAACAGGCTTCCGTTTAGCCTGCGAAGCGCAGACGTATTTCCGGTCGTCGCTTCTCTCCCCCCGTTATTTTTTGGAGGGAGAAAAGCGACGACCGGAAATACGTCTGCGCTTCGCAGGCTAGCTTCTGTTCTGAATAAAAGTATCTTGCTTGCTCACCCCATCCTCGGAGACCCAGGGGCAGTCAGTCTGTGCTTTCGTCGCGCCTTTTCTTCCGACCCAACTGACTGCCCCTGGGTCTCCGAGGATAGATCACCCTTGTTTGATTTATGGCACATCCAAGGAAATTTACCCCCACCCCTCCCCCCGCCCCCCGCTTCGCTTCTGTTGATATAGTGGCGCTTTCAAATTTGCAACTTGATGCCAGCGCTTCCACTACAATAGTCATACTCAGTGCATACTCGATACGCCTAGAGCCTAGAGCCTTTCGTGATATTTATGCAAAACGTAATTTACCAGGTAAGATCGACAAAAGGATTTTAAAGTAATAAGAGACACTCACTAGACCCAACTGGGACAGCAGCATTGTGTAAAGCAAAGATTTCCTTGGACATTGCGTAATTGACACGGCGTGGGTCCTTGACTTGCTTGCGTTGACCTTTGTGCGATGGATAGCAACATGTCGAACTTTTACGACCTCTCCAGTCGACTGTCAGGTCTCTTCTGTGTTTAGGACAGATGGTCATGGCTGCTACTCTGTCTTGAGATAAATCGAAGTGTCCTGCTCTGTTCAAGATGAGCTCCTTCTCAGTGATTTCTATTCCTTCGGATCGCCATCCTCGCTTGCTACTCACACCAAGGCCCAGTAAGTGTGGTGTTATGTCTTCTTTACAAGCATCCAGCGGCAGAACATTTGTACTAGATCCGTAAGAACTACAAGGTGACTCTTGTGAAGCGAACGAACAGTTCATATTTTAAAGCAAGTGTGGTACAACAAAAGTACGCAAATTTCGGCGAGTCGTAAATGAAACCTGATAACCGAGCGGCGCGCGAGACATATAGATGTTGCTCGGTCTCAAATTACGCAGCTACAATTATACGTGTAAGTCGTTAATTAATTTCTTAATTTCATATTTTGGCAAACAAAAATTTTCTGCAAAAACCAAGTAAAAAATATTCTCCTGAAACTTTATATGACTGAAAATTCGTCGCACAGACAATTTAAAAATCGTCCATTCATTTCTTTATAATTAATTCTAATTAATACGTCTGCTTTATAATTTGTATCATACGTGTACGACTGCAACGGTTTCCGCTGTTCTAAAGTAAGGTTGTTTTCTTTTCATTGCAGTATCCTTTCCAAATTATTATTTTTTTATACGGGTGATGAAGTTTTCAGCCGTCTAAAGTTACAATTTAAAGGCCATTACCAAAAATCAAGGTTACATGCTTTATGCAAAATACCGCAAAATCACGTTCACGAAAATAGGCTTCCTGTAAAAAGAGTTTCTTGTACCAATCAATACTTTTTTTATTTTGACTTAGAAGGGTATAGACTATTGTAAAATGGAATTATTTATCAAATAAACAACCGCACTTTCAAGAAAATGGGCTTAGAAAATCGCCGAAATTCGCTGTCCTGTAACAGTCACGCAACATACCCGGGTTAAAACCCTTGGGCAAAATTACCGTTACACTAAAAATTTGATTTTATGCATCCAAAACGTTTATTTTAAGGTACTTTAGCTTCAGAAAAAAATCTGTGCACTAATTCCTTAAGGAAAAATTGTTTTAGACCCGAGAAATTTCCATTGTTTTTGGTGGTTTTTAGGGCTTCCCTTGGCCAAAAACTGGGGGGGTGGTCAATCTCGGGGGGGAAAAGCCGGAAAATCTTGTTAATGTCACCAAAGTTAATCTTATCAGCTTGGTTTTAAATGCTGAAAAAATAAAGGAAATCGGCTGACCCCAATCTTTTGACACCGCCCGGTTTTCTCTGACAATGGCTCTTAACTACACCGGCTCGTGATTTTCGGCTTATTGGGCGGTCACTCGTAAACTGAGCTGATCTCAGGAACGGTGTTTTTTATGGTTCGAAAACATGAATTATGGGTGAGTTAGGGTTTAAATGTTGTGCTCTAGTCTTTTTGCTTTTATCTCGTTTTGTTTTTCCTGCCAGGGTGCTTTTTCTCCCGATTGGTTTTATCACTTTTAGGTTTTGCAATAAATCTGAGGGGAGTTTCTAAAGCCAACTGGGTAGGTTGAAAAGCGTAATACATGTTATCTTTACTTAAAACCTGTCAATTACAATTGTTTTCTTGTATCCCATCCAGCATTCTATGGGGTTTTGCTTAAAGTGCCCTGAAATTCTGCGGTTAAAATATCAGCAAATTTAGTGACAGAGATTTGACAAGACTTGCCTCGGTGACGCAAGTCTCTTTAAAAATCACCAAGAAGAACCATAAAAAACAGTCAGCCAACCACTAATAAAAGATGAGAGAAAATTTATTTGCACATACATTGCGAGTAAACACTTATCGCAGTAAAAGAGTAACGAAATATATAACCTGTCAACATCCTATACGTATCTGATCCCCAGTTTATGACGAAAAGAGGTATCAGAAAATTTTAAAACTTTTTCATGTGACCTTTGGACTGCACAGCATCTTATTTTAGGCAAATAATGTGGAAGCTCTAATCAACTAAAATTCGAAAAAGGAAAATGATACCCTAGAATGAACGAGCAGACAAAAATTTAAAGCACCGCTTTTGCATAGCCTGCGAGCCAACAGCAAGCCAGCAGCTGGGGGCAGGGTAAAAAAATGACTCAAACGTACGTTTGGGGAAAATTTTTGGCGGCGGAGCCACCAGTGCGCGACAAGAATGGGCCAAGCCATTCTTCTCCTGCGCCGCCAAACGTTTTCGCCAAACTTTCACATGTGAGCCTGCTCGGAGGCTATTGCTTGAAGGCTAAAACGTGCAGCGCTTTGAACTGGGCTCAAAAATCCGCTGGGTCAACTTTTGAGGTCTCCTTGCAACCAGTTCGCAGCCTTGTGGTAAAAAATTGCGCGATAAAATCGCCACGTAAAACGATTGGGATAAATGGCCCTCTCCAGACCTTTACAGAGACAAAATCGCAAGGTAGGACATTTCCAAGGACTCTTTCGCCTCCCGCTCCACGCAGTCCGTACTTTCTAGACCTTCGTCTCGCGAAGAGGATCCTTCCTCTCAGTTACTAAAAAATCAAAATAGCGTCTGCAGAGGAAGCCGCCGCCACTTAGCCTTAGTATCAGGCATTACTGGGGGGGGGGGGGAGGGGAAGGAGAAGAAAGAAGTGATAGGGGAGGGGAGACAGCAAAAGGGAAGAAACACGTGACGAAGGTTAATGATTCACACCAAGATTAGGCACAACCCAACCCTCAGGATCAGGCCTTCCTTTCTCTCTTTCTCATCCCCTCTAAAATCTCGTCTCCCCTTTTCCCCTAGGGAAGGCCTGATTCTCAGGATACCATCACTTGAAGAGGTTTCCCAGTAGGGTTCTTCAATCAGTTCTCATACGCGCGAGATTTAACGCGGGCTTTTTGCGTACAAGCTTGCTTTCTTCTGAAACAAAATTCGTGTTTTTCAGAGCCTGTGTCTACTGAAACAACCTTACCCCATATGATTCGTTCAAAAGTAAGACAGAGAATTTTCGAGCTCAGTAGTCCAAGAGCAAAGGGCTTCTAAAAAGCTTACCGCTTTTTTAGGAAAAGGGCACTCTCTAAGCTCGTACCCAGATCCCTCATGGCCAAGGGTTTTTCAGCGTATGTCAGAGTGAGATCCGGGTATGAGGTTAAGCTCTCCCCAGTTCGACTCATTGTACGAAATAAAAGCTCCCTCTACTAAACTTTTTCGGAGGAACGGCATTTTGAATTTAAGCGAGTATGGTAAAACCGTGAATGGATTGAGGAACAATACGCAGTTTTCGCGGAATCTGACACCTTTGACACCTTTTTCTACACCCCTCGCAATTTTAGTTCTAACTCCGTCAAGTGACAGCTTTGAAAAACTTACCATTAACTACTATAACTTAAGCCTTGTGAAAACAGACGTAACATTGTCGGCCAACAACTCCCAATATTGTTTGATGTTCACGTTGCCTCTGTTTGCACACCCTGTTGCATGTGTCTGCGTGTTGTTGGGAGTTGTTGCGCAAAGTTTGAAACAGGTCAAACTTATAGCTGCGTTCAAACAGACGCAACAACTGCCAACATTATTGGGCCAACAATGTTGGGAATTGTTGTGTCCGTTTGTACGCAGCTTCATATTTAAAGAAAGGCAACAATTGTTTTCACTTATGATCATAATTTAATAT
This sequence comes from Porites lutea, assembly GCF_958299795.1. NCBI lineage: Eukaryota > Metazoa > Cnidaria > Anthozoa > Scleractinia > Poritidae > Porites > Porites lutea. Next base: position 24,303,404 of record NC_133205.1, on the reverse strand, counting down.
ATCACAAAATCTTTCTATTCCGAGTAAATCCTTCACCATTTTTATAGCAATATTTCTTGTTTCCAAAGAATGTTTTCCCTTTATAGATATATTTAGTATATTTACTTCAAGTAAGACATCCCTGCCCCACGGGCATATATTCATTTGTCAGGTTTTGGGTTCCCGCAGTAAGGCAACAGACACGACACGAAAAGCTACAGGATATAGTGTAGACACAGCCCGAGTCTTCGCCCTGTTCTGCGCATGCTAGTTTGACGAAACAAACCATTCCTGACCGCTGCTGGTCAAGGGGATCGAAGACGCCGTTAAGTGTGGGAATTGAATAAGCCATCTGCAATTGCGCAATGGGGATTATTAATACTGTCGTATGTTGCGGGTCCTAAAAGAAAAAAACGTAAGTCCCATCCTCGCTAACAGACTACATATAGCTCACTCGCGCAGGTATAGATTCGATAGGGAATTGGAATACTCCAGTTTTGCGAACAAAAGCTCTTCGCTTTCAGCAGAATCTCTCACAGACATGATTGTACAAGTTATTCTAAAAACTGTATCGCCACGCTGGATACCTGAGAACTGGCCAGTTTTCACTGTAGTACGATTTAATCTGTCGGCGAAAGCATTCTTTAGATATCCTCCTTCGCGCACCCGCGCCCATTCAGGGCAAAGTTGTTATTTTTCACCAACAACTATGGAGTAGTCTCGAGTAGTCTCCGATTCTACGTGGAGCTTTAAGAGTTTCTTGGCTTTTATGAAGTGTTATAAGAAAACAATCTTCGGGCCCGAAAAGACTTGATGAGTCGTCTTACCTCTTTACGAAACCTTGCGCTTCTCACACCATATATAAAAGGATTTAGTACTGCATTCAAGTAATAAACAGAGTTTATCCAGAACTGCAATCTCGGGAATAACCAATCATCTGTTCGAACAACTGAATAAAACACCACGGATGGTACCCAACAAAGAATATACACTCCCAAAACGATGCCCATTGTTTGAGCTGATTTACGCTCCCAGGGAAGTGGAGAGGAACGCTGGAAATTCGGAACCTGCGAGCGCATCGCAGCAATTTTTTTCTCGTGCTTTAAGGCGACGGAGAAGATGTAAACATAAATGGAAAACGTCAATAGTACTAGGAAAATCAAAATTACGTTCTGAATGTAAACAATCTTTAGACCGTGGAAAACTCCCGTGATGAATGTTCCTACAGTCCACGTTAAGGCGACACAGGCTTTGGCCCAGGCTCTAGTGAACAGAGACCGGTAGCGAAAAGGAAAAGCCACAGCGATGAAGCGTTCAACTGCTATTACAAATAGACTCACGGCAGCCGCGCTGACCACAAACTGAGCAAGAATACGGTGTAGTAGCACGAACGTATGAGAAACATGGCAGAAACCCATCCTATAGCACACATGCCGGTAGATATCTCCCGGTATCAGTAAGGCCGCTGTCACCAGATCTATCGTAGCAAGGTTTGCAATTAAGATGTTCGAGACTGTTGAAAATCGTATCTGCACAAAAATGACTGTTAATACCAGAACATTTCCAAGCGTTCCAACGATTGCAATTGTCCCATCAACAGCAGTAACTAGAATGCCAGTAAATAAACTCGGAGTGTAGTGCAGCTCGTTTACCATGCCATTATCCGTTGAAGACGTACCAAATATGACGGTATCGTTGGCAGTCATTCTGAGGGCAGATTCCGTACAGAGGAACTACAATTGGAACCCAAGAAAATGTCAACGAATTAGTAAATTGCTTCCTTGGAAGTCGTCGTCGACGTCATCATCATCATCATTATTATCATTATCATTATTATTATTATTATTAAATTCTTATAACAAGCAATAATTTTCTGCGCTAGGCTGTCAAAAAGTAGCGTGAAAGAAATTCCTCTCCCGGGACTACTTTGCTTCAGTGCTCACCGACTAGCACTCGAGGTGGAGGAAAATCTTTCTAAAAAAAATAAACATTTGTTCTCCTAGTCTCGTTGTATTTTTATTTTGCGTCCATGAAAAAGAGGTACCAATTCCTTAATGAAAGGGTATACCATTTGACAACGCCGACGCGTGCCGAATGCTGTACGAGTATTAAAGGCCTTTGAAAAGTACCTTGGTCTTCCTGGGCGTTATCTTTCGGGAACGAGCTCTCGAAAATTTGAGAAAAATAATTTCATTTTCCTCCGCTTCTGTTCAAAAGAATCTTGCTTAATTGTAGAGAAAAAATATTGACCTAGTCATCTTGCAAATTTAAGTTCCAAAGAACAATAACACTAATGAAATTTTATACATAGCACAACGATCAAACGTGCTTTCGATGTCCGCAAAATGGGTCGCAGTTAAGTGCTTTCACATCCATCTAAAGAGGAAATCAAAATTTGCACAATACAACTAATCAAAAAAGCCACTAAAAACATAAATTTGCCTTTTCGTGAGCCGGCACTAATGCTAAGAATGACTGATGTTATATTGTAATAACTAAAATTCAAGTACTTCTGGTTATATCACTCTTGTACAATATTAGCGAGAAGTAGGTGGAAGACATTGGTTGCCGTTGACGGAAATATGTCCTAACAAAAATGATGTTTTTTGTAGTGTATTATTTTATCCTTTATGTGAAAAAGAAAGAAAATCATAAATTCAGTAATGCCCGTGGGTGCAGGCCGTATGGTGCCGAGCTATTACTGCCGTATATGGAATATTTTATGTCGAATATTTTATAGAAAAGGCGCAATACAAATAATAAATTTTATTATTATTATGTATGGTGCCGAGCTATTATAAACTTCAAAATCTCATTTTTTTTTTTTTGCTCCTGCATGTTTGCATTTTACCCATTAACTTCACTGGACCTCGCTTAATCTCCGAAAAAGTAACAAAAGTTGCCGTTTAATTATTTTACACTACCCGAACTGTTGGAAATATGAATTTATCAGTAATAAAACTCAAATTGAGCTAGTCATCTAGCTCTGTCCATAGCAAAACCATGATGCATATTTCCCCACAGGAGTACGTGGTACGTTGTGGTAATGTTCAAAATGCGAAATTTTGTTCAGCCTTGGTTAAATTACTTTCCCTCACATTCTCTTCAAAAAGTACTAGACATCAAACGTGCCACTCTGAAACGATCTCAAGTCTTAGATTTCTGGCCACATGGAAAGTCAGTGAGGAAACTGCTGAAGTTGTATCTCGATAAATACATAACTGAAGTTAAGTGAATTTCAATTTGGCACTTGACAAAATCCAAAGTTATCGACTTAAAAGTGTCTCATTTATTTTTTTGGAACTGACGGAGGTATAAAGACTAACGAATCGAATTTTCCTTTTTTTAACTTGAATATGCTTGTCAAGTAAACAAATTGTTACATGTCCGTAAGAACACTATACCTGCTTACGCTGCCGCGTGTTGAATTGTTGTCTGTTTTGCGTACACGTGCAGCGTCAACACACGCTACACGAGTAAACTAAGGCGAACTCCACGAACTTTCGCGATGTTTCTTTTCTAATTCTGAGAACAGCTACCGTTTGACTTGCTAGCTAGACGGTTCTTTCGTGTCGTAAACGTACTGTTGTTTGTTAACTACACTTAAGGCTCCAATATATCCTCTTTTCAAACTCCACGAATACAACGCCAAAAAAAAATGTGATATGGTCACTCAACGGTCCAGTAAGCATTTGATACGTGCATATGATTCATGCATATGGTATATGGCCTATTTTGCAATTTGGACATTGAAACAAAAAGCCAACTCATCTCTTTTTAATAAGTTATTTCTTTTAAGTTCTCAATCTTCCGTTTCCTTTATTCTATTGCTGATAAAAATGCTGACGCCGACGTATTAAAATATGAAGTCGGAAATTTCACTCACGTAGATAATAATGTACTGTATAGCACATCCCCGCCTAATGCTTGATCATTAAAAAGACATCACGCATTTTAGAAAAAAAATTTAGTATGTAGATTTAAAAACTAAACAGGTTTATGATAATACCCCTCTTTAGCTTGCATGTTTTGTTTTCCCAATACAGGTCATGTGACAATACTCTAGGGAACCCTTTCTTTCAAATTTATCTTACTCACGTGCATATCCTACGCATAATTTATGAAAACACAATGGGCTAAGTTCCCCTGGGACCTTTTTTAGGAAAACAAAACATACAACTAAAGAGGTTTATTGCATTAATAAAGTTTGAGTTGATTTTTCGGGGAAAAGCAGTAGGCGGATCGGAAACTGCAAGAAATATTTAGTACTCCCGTAGTAATGAAGAAAAAACGTTAATAAAAAAAACGTTCTTAGCATTAACTACAATGGCAAACTAAGTGAACCCTGACGAATATAGTTTAAAATAAACAATTTTTCTTTGGCGGCACTTACCTTGCTCTTTAAGTTCCAAGAACATATTGAACAGACGAACTATTGAAGATATTTACTGAATAAATCACTTAACTACTTAAATATAGAGAATGCCCCTCACTGATGCCACGCATTTTTTTTTGTAAACATACTCTATCGAGAAGTTTCCACTGCTGAGGGGAGCATTGCGATTTACGACGCAACATTACTAATGGTAAAAGAACACGTAGGCGGTGATCAGCCGGTGACCAAAAAACATCAGAACGAACGCGTGGGCCGTTACACAGCTCCCTAAATTGTGTTTTAATTACGAGAGAGATTACACTAATAAAAACATCGTAGCTAGAATAAAAATTGGAGGTAAAACATGGGGTGCATTAAAAACATGGGGGCGGTTTTCGCAGTCGGTTTTTATTACGATTGCGAGTGATCGTAAAGCGTTATGAAAAAATAAAGATTTTAAAGTTCCTGTTTTTGCAATTCTTTAGTCGTAATTAATACCCGATCGGAAGATTCTAACGTACAAAGCGGAAAGTAAGTAAACTTTTCAATGTTTATTGCCTACTTTCACTTGCGGTTATGAGACATGAGACTGTATTGGCGTATTTGCATGGTTAGACCAGCTTAAGCCCCGGTTCAGACGCCGCTCCACTCATGTGCCGAACCTAACTGATGAATTAAGTACGGCAAAAGAGCGGCGTCTGAATCAGTTTGGTACGGCAGTTTTAGTTTGGTGCGGCAAAAGCGTTAAGTTCGACAGAGTCTGTCGAGCTTTTGTCGAACTCAACTTAGGTTCGACACATGGTACGCCGTCTCAATCAGATGTCGCGTCAGTGTCGCTCCAAAGTCGAACTTATTCAGTTAGGTTCGGCACATGAAAAGTACGGCGTCTGAACGAGGCCTAAGCTGTTCCTCCCTGGAAATTTGGTCAACAATTCTACTGGATTTCCGAAAATTTCACTTGCTCTTAAGTGACGGAATGCCCCTAAGACACGAAGATAGCGAGCCACAAGCTTACTAAACGCTATTTTTTAGTTTATCTAAAAATTAAGTAATCACCCGATTCGGGCGGTTCGAGTGTTTCGATCGTTAGGACAGTTTTTGCGAAGAGGATAACAATCTAGCGCCCTCGAAAAAAGTAACCAATATAGATTAGAAAAGCTAGGAGGTGGTCTATAGAAAACCTACGAAAATATATCAACGAAGACCCGTGCGAAACCGCACAGACTGGCGTAAGAGTGATATTGCTCTCGGCTAAGGCTGAAAACATTTACTAAGTGCATTACAAGGGGCTAAAAATCGCCAAAACACTGAAATTATCCTTATCGCAGAAGGAAAGCTGATTAAGACTAATAATGAAGAAAACCACGCTTTCACTCCTAGCGTTTAACTATCTTTTTTAGGTCGACCAGTCAGACGTCGTCTGAAAAGTCCTTCTGGCGTAAAGGACGGAAAGAGTTTTTGACTAGCTACAGTTTACTTGTAGCGGAGATTTCGTGCAGCGAGCCCAGCGGAGAACCATGGGTAAGGGGGTGTTTACATGAGAAAACTCGCACCGGCGCGAGTTTCACACCGGGATGACTTTTTGATTTTGTATCGCGTTTTAAATACATCATGACTGAGTCATTTCATATCTCGTTATTTGAAGGTACACTTCATGTTGATAAAATACACGTGTGATTCAAAATCGCAAACAAAACGCATGCGCCACCCGTTCCAGTCTACCAGCAAACCGATTTCACACCGAAACGGGTGGTCGTTTCTCGTTTACATGAAAACATGCAACTGTTATGGCGACGGAGAAAATAAGAAATGCTAGCGGCCACCAAGGTGAAAATAAGCCGCAGTGAAGAAAAAAAGCAAACCGGAGCACATACGATATTTCCTCCATAAAACGTGTCACGTGCACTAGAAGTGTCACGTTGTACTCATGCAAAACAACGACAAAGAAATGTACAAAAAAGTTATTACACGTGCACAAATTTTTTTTGGCCAATTAGATCTGTTTTTAATCGTTCTAGTTGTTTTCGCCGTTCTGCATTACAAGATTTTATTTTTTATTTGAGTTAAACGACAGCTTGGCTTTTAGACCTAGCCAAATCCATATATCTAATTTTGTAAAATAAAACGTATAATTATGGAGGGTTAATGTAAGATAACGCTTTCGTTCTTTTTTACGTTGATTAGCATCTGGCTGTTCTCAGTTGAATCTTTGGGTGCATTTCAGGGTTAAGGTTAAAACGTAAGAAAACAATGTTTTTCCGATTAAACCAACTTTATTATCGACGATACAGAGCTTCAACGATGTCTTCCCGTATTTCCTTCCCGTTAACATAGGCCACGCCAAACCTTAAAATTTCAGACCAGCGTACTTGTCAATCTAACCCTTTAATCCCAATATCAACAGGGAAATTCTCCAAACTGTTCTCCATTCATTTTCTTTGGTATTCATGAGGAGAATTTGTTTAACAACAAAGACCTTGTTGACTTCTTGATCATTTCCTTTTTTCTCCCGACTTTAGGTTTGATTGAGCAGTGTAACTGTAGGGAGAAATTCAACGATGGTCTCAGTTCGGAGTTTAAGGGTGAAGGGATTCTTGCTGGGGAGATCCACTATTAAACGGTGTTTTAAGAAAATGAATTCGCCTTAGAGAACACTAGGTTTGTTTGATATGACCGCAACTCCAAACCGCGGGCTCACTGGAACATAAATTTGTAATAGTAGACGCGAACCAAAACCCGTACATTTTAAAGTTCAATATTTTCACTTAGAGGCGCCTAAAGTTCATTTCAATGACTGTGATGGGTACAGCCACTTCTGATAAGGTAAAAAGAACGCGTTTTTGTGTCAAACTTAACATAAAGTTTTGATCGTAGTAGCACTTTCAGACATTTATGTTACCAGCATTCACCGACTCTTACTTCCCAAATTTTTCCGTCTGATGTCATTATTTCTTTAACGTCCGCTGCTTCTCTGCGTGCTCGACAGTCTTCTCCTCCACATACAAACCCTTTCTTCTTCGCACACTGTTCATGTATTTTCGCGCCTGGTTTTCCGAGTCCGCTTTTTCGCCAAAATGGGTGTACTCCTCCTCCGTGGTTGGCACCCAATAGGGGTCAATATCCACAACCTACAGGGAATTAAGTACATGTTAGTACTGTCGAAACTCCTTGCGCGACCATCTCTGGTAAGCGAAAACCTCTCATAACCACCACCTAACCATGACAACAAAATCTTTTTCAGACATTGCTCAATGGTTGAAGCCCCTCGTGAACGACCACCTCTTGTAAGCGACTGCGACCACTTTTTGAGATGACGGTTTTCTAACTTTCCACTGTTTTTAACCTCCTGTATATTTTGGCTGGACGCTACTCAGAGAATACGAAAAATCTTTGGTGACACCAAGGAACAACACCTATCGTAATTTCGAACTTGCACGTGGTAAATTCTCTTCCAAAACAGTAGATGCATGTGCCCCCCTTTTTTTCTGTAAATTGTTATTTTGACTTAAGCTGACTTAAACAAATCAGTTCTTCTAGTTGTTATGGTGAAAAGTTTAATGTTATCGTAACTACTCACCTCCCAGTGGCTGAACACCAACTGTGGATTTGCCAGTCCACTGGTTCGCTTTCTTATTTCTTCAGCGAATCCAAAACTCTCTGCCACCGGAAGTACGGCTGTGACATCAAACACGTCAGAGCCTTCTTTCATTTCCTCCTTCAGTACCCGTCCCTCTCGTTTAGCAACAACCGCGTACATTCTGCCCAGGACTTCGGCCGTAGCTTGAATGTCACAAGTGTACATGGCTGCCATGAGGCGAACTGGCTGAAGCAGAAACGCCCGCCTACAACCCTCCTTGACAGCTGACATTAGCTGCCCTGAGAATGGTCCGAATCTATCCATCTTTTGGCGTAGAGGATTATATTCACTACTATCTTCATAACCTGGTTTTGTTGAAGCATCCTCACTAAGAAAGCTGTTCTTTTCTTCATGTTTATCTCTCCCTTCGCAACTTTTGTCCATGTTTTTGACGTTTTCACTGATTTCTAAGTTAGCTTCATCAATACTGCCCTTCTCAGGACATAAACCTTCCTGCCGCGCTGATCCAATTACTCCTGCACAACCGGTTGAGCCTGTTTTACCAGTCATACTTGTCAGACCGTCTTGCTCCAGTGAGATCCAGTTCTCAATAACGAAGCAAACGCCCATCAATGGTTCTTCGCAGAGAGGTCCAGCGAGTGTAGCCAACTGAAAACCGCTAACTATACTGTTATCATAATCCCGATAACTAACCTCCGATGGTAACTGACACCCATTTCCTAAAGGAAAAAGCAAATAAACTCTTAGGGTCACTCAAGCGATGCAAACACAAAAGCAAGGAATTCTTTCACAGCGAGATACGCAAGCGCATTTGAGCACCCTGAATCCCAACATGGCTAGCCTAAGTGTAGCCGCACCCTCCTCCCCTTTCCTTTCTCAGGGGGAGGGTGCGGCAACACGTAGGCTAAACATGGTGGAAGAAATTTTTACAGCTTGAGTTTGCGCTTACTTTTGCATTGTTCCAATTCACAAGTGTAAATGGACACAAAGGCATACACCAGTTTGCGTTCGCGTTGAGGTAACTACACGCACATGCTCTCTTGTATTTGCGTTTGCGTCGCTCGTCAAAACCAGCTTTTTGTTTGAGTCCAGGGGGGAAGGCGGAGGTTTAGGGTTAGGGTGAATTTTTGAAAAAGCTCCACTTTAGTTATTAGCTTTTTCACCTTGTACAAAAACTGTGTTTATGTCAAGTTGGGGTTGTTTATTGCGGGTTTTCTTTCTGGTTTTCCTTTGTACAGAGGGAGAATGTTTAAAAGATAAATTTTCAACCATTCTTAAGACAAAAATGAGGATCACCATGTCTTACGATACTAGGGTCTCGCACAAGATAATTCTTGGGTTTAGTTATAACGAGTAATTTATTTTGTACGTAAACCAACAGGAATTAATGAATTGATGTCAAGTCGTACAAAACTAACTGAAGAAGTATAAAGATACATGTACCTGACAGACCAACATTATGCCACAGTGACGGTCGTCTATAACCAGGGATCCTATTCAGTAGCATATTGCTACCAATCCTACGTGGACCAAATGCCCAGATATCGTCTGCGGCTCCGTCCCACAGACTTCCTGCTTCTTTAAAAGCGTTGCATAAATCTTGATAAAAACTTTTTAACGCTTCCACGGTGGAAACACTCACTTGAGAGGCCAACTGTTTCCGTTCCGCAGCATTCGACGCAGAGGAAACTGTCACCAGTATTTTTATCAACTCGCTTTTCTTATCAAGTAACCGAACCACCTCTTCCGGAAGGGGTGTCGCCCGGATGTGTAAAGAGCAAAGCTTATTGGCTGTGCGGATTTCTAAGAGACCGTTCTCTTTGTTTAGAATATCTTTACTCTCCTCTCCTGTCTCCTCTGGGTCCGTTTGTCTGCTTTGCGCTACAATTGTTTCGTTCACTATGGCTTCGTTGACCCTGTCTACTGTCGGAGGTGGGACGATTGTTTCTCTGAATGGAACAATAGGAGAGGATACGTTGAGCTCGATGCAAGCAAATCGCTGCTTGAGATCGTCTATGCATCGCTGTAAATGGACCTCACCCGCTCCTACGATCACGTGCTCTCCTGAAGAAAAACCAATTCGAGATGTTAAGAGAGGAAGCCACAATTTTCTCACGATAACACTTGAGGATTTTATCTATAAACTGAAACGCTAGAAGAACCAACTTGTACAATTCAGTATCTCCTCTGGTGCCTTACTAAAATTAAGATATGGGTAGCGCCCCCCCTGTCAAAGAAAAGGCAAATGAGTAATGGGCACGGGTTGCAGATAAGTCAGCAAAATAGGTAGGGTTGGGTGGAGGGGAGACTTTCTCATCAGCTGACCGTTACGAGCTAGTCAGGCTCCAAGATATCGCGCCCGCCTTATTTTTCGCTTGCCTTCCCCACATTTTTGCAAAGTCCCGAATATCTGAGGACCTGGCGCAGCCTAGTTGCGAGCTGACACCCTTGCATTTTAACATGGTCTAATATGATGCTTACGAATATTTAGCGGCGTTTGAATAGTGTTATAAACAGCACCACAGGAAGGCTTAGAGTATTTATCGCTTTTTATCTAATTAACCACAGAAAGGCACTGATAATTAAGTCGTAGCAATGATATGAATAAATAGGCAAAGTAAAAAATTCTATCCACAGACTCAAAAGAACGAATTATCTTTTACATACTAATTAAATCTGGTTACCACAGAAAATGATAAGTAGAATGATGCGTAGAGAGAAGAATTCAGAAAAAATTACTGGGTTCCAGTCGGGAATTGAACCTACGACAGACACTAGTTCGGATGCTCTAACCACAGGGGTACTGAGAACTCTAGTGACGAGCAGGTCATTTGCGGACTGACAAAAGCTTACCTGTTTCTTGTACAAAAGTCTCAACACAAGGATCAGCCTGATTAAGCAGCCTCATTCCCCTGGCTAGCGCTGGTATGTCGGCCGGGTGAACTGGTTCTACTGCTACACGCACAATTGGACGAACCTCAATCGGAAGTGCAGTAAAAGGAGGACACGTGACTGTGCTGGAAATTGTAGCCGACTTGAGCACGTGACCTTCAAGACCACCTATCCCCAGGACATTCCCGGCCGGCACGGAGTCCAGCGTCTCGAGTTCGCGGCCCATCAAAAGGTAGAGATCTTGTACAGTGAAGGATTGCACGTGCTGGTTTGTGCCTCTGTCAACTGAATTAGCTATGGAAAGTCCATCGCTTGACTCTTCACTATCACTGTTTCAAGGAAAAAAAGGGACAAAACAACAATTAAGTGCCATTTAGTGTCTAAGTTCAATTTTCGAGCGATATGTCTTGTAAACGTTTATGCTTTGCTTCTATCCAAATTTATTCTTCTTGTACTAGTTGAACACGTCTATAAAACCTCTAGACGTTATGACGAAACGGTTGCATTAACTTGTAAGGAACAATACGTTTGAGAACTACGAAGACAATGAACGGAATACGGCCGCAAAGAAAAAAAATTACGCACAGGATTTAAAACATAGTTTGAAACGTATCGAGTAAAACAATTTTTGAATCTGAACCCGCTTGAGTTTCCTTGTCTCACCGAAAAAAGGAAAAATATGTTAATTCACGAAAATTTACGCAGCAAATGTTGGGAAATTCTGAGAATTCTTAAATAACCCAAGGAGTAACAGGTTACTAAAACGACAAAGAAAAACTAGAAAGGTTCAAGGAACGAAGTTGGTGCGAAAATACACTACCTTTGCTCCTGTCCTTTTAAAAACCCCAATTCCACGCCCAATGTCTCTCGTGGGTCATGTTTAGGGCCCAACACATACAACTGCTGCCCCTTCTTAATGGTCCCACTGTAGACCCGGGCAAATGCTAGCATATGACTTTTCGGGACCTGTTTGTTTGCTTTTTGTTTTGCCAGCACATCATTACTTTCATCTTCTTTCCTTTCTTCGCAAGTTGACTCGACCATGAGAGGAGTCCCATTTTCCACGGCGGGATTGTTCGCCAGCATTTCCGCGTGTCGTTGTCGTGCTTGTTCGCGCCGAGCAGCGATCTCTTCTTGCGTCAAAGGCCTTCCGAAAGAAGTAAATGGACAACAATGATGCAGGTTAAACTATACCGACGGAACGGAACATATTAACTCCAAGAAAGGAAAAGTTATTAATTGTCGGCTGACAAGCAAGGTTTCCAAGTGTATAAACTTTAATAATAATAATAATAATAATAATAATAATAATAATAATAATAATAATTATTATTATTATTATTATTATTATTATTATTATTATTATTATTATTATTACTATTATTATTATTATTATTAATAATTTTTGCATGTACAATTCTGTTTATATTTTGTTGTAATAATTAATTTTAACTGAGGGAACCCATTCCTATAAACCCGGTGGTCTCCTTTGGGCTTCCTCACCATTAGCTTTTTAAATATTAAGATTTTCTTCTTTTTGTACATCTTATGGCAAAACAATAAACTGAACTGAACTGAATTATATTTCTCGACTCGAAGCTCAAAACTCGAAACTTCAAGCTCGAGACTTGATTTCCAAGACTTGAGACTCAATTGCCATAAGTTTAAAGTGTCGAGAATCGAGTTACCGTCAACTTACTTTTAGCGGTACCGTAATTTATTCACCCATAAAACACTTGGGAGCCCTGAAGAACTCATTTGAAAATGTTCGTGCAATACACATAAAAGTGGAATTTGGGATTCCTTTTTTTAACGACGAAGGGTAAATCGAATACTTGAAGAAAAACCTCTAGGAGCAAGGGGGTGTGTTTCTTGGTGATGCAGAAACTATTGTTGGTTAGATGTATAAGATCAAGGAGTAATAAACTTAAAGTTGGCCCAAGTAAACTAGTGTATTAGAAGTGTCTCTCTTTACCTCTTACGATGTTTTGGCAGGGCACTATCCTCGACAGCAAACATTTTGGAAATAAACACGATTACTGGCGCATCATCAGAAGAGGAGCAAGCTAGGAAATCTAACAAGGAAATAATAAATAGATATACATACAGTTAAAATAAGCACAAAAGAGAAAGTTTTGACAAGTGGCTGATGATGATACCGTGGCACACGAGTAAAAAAGGCCTGCTTTATAAAGTGTCAACGTATTTAGCACGAATCAAAGTACCAATCGTAGGACACAGTCTTTGTCCCCTGTTGGAGTTGCCATTTCTACATGTCCATCCAAGGAGGGCAAAGGTCTAGCCTTTTGCAGAGAAAAGGCAGTCACTTCTTTAATACCAGACCATCAGAATATTGGTCTGGCCCTTGGCAAACCATAACCTTGCATGTGCTAGCTGCAGACTTGCAAACTAATAGTACATTTTATCTAAAGAGGGTAGCACTGAACAGTTATAAAAACTAATAAGCTTGTGGCCCTCTCACAAATTAGCTACAAGCCTGCCTTGCGCCTAGGCAACTCACAAAAAAAATGCTTTTTATATATTCTTTTTCTTTGTTACCAGATTGCTAAAATGTATATGTACAGCTCTTTGAATGCTTAGACATTCCCTGAAAGGAACTTTACATGCATACCCGACACAAAAAGGTGGAAGACAGATTAGGTAAAAAAAAATACAGAATCAGGGTGCAAAGAAAATCATTTTCAACAGCTTGCCATTCGGGCAAGCTGAAGCTAGCATTTACTAGCCCAGACGTCATTTCAACTAGCCCCAAAAGCTTTTCGTCGAGCAGAATTGATTTCACACTTCTTCTGTTATTCGAATTCCTCAAAAAGCATCACTTGCCCGTTGGGCAAGTTAAAAACAGATTTCACTAACCCGATAGCAAAATCCACTAGCCCCGGGCTATTGGACACTACTTTCTTTGCACGCTGGAATAAATTAGGGGCCACGGCTGAAAAGCTCAAACTAAACTGCCTCCTAAGCTCACTGACCATCTTTCAAACTCTGTGTCTCATCAGGTAACGAATCAAATGTTCTAACACCACTACACATCAACTTCTCCACTCTTTCACTGAGTATTTCAACTGGACTTGGAAGTTTGTCTATTACCATAGACAGTAGGGAGCTAGAGAGAGGCAGCCACTGATCAAACAAGGCCTTGAGAAGCACACGACTGTCATTGTGTCGGCTGTCCCTTGCCGAGATCTTCAGGTTCAGTGACTTCACTATCTGCTCAGTTTTGATTTTGTCTCTAAAACAGCAAATTAGAAGGTTTTTTGAAGTTATTAATGATACATGAAGATAAGACAAGGAAAATTAGCATCATGAAGCATGTTTTAAGGAGTACGATCTTAATCACCTAAAATGCAAGGTGCAGAGAAAGTCAGTTCTACAGCCTGCCATTTGGGCAAGCTGTAGCAAGCATGTACTAGCCCACAAGTCAATTCAACTAGCCCCAAAACCATTTTTGATTAGCAGGACTGATTACAATCCTTCCGTAATTTGAATTTCCTCAAAAAACAGCACTTGCCTGTCGGGCAAGTTAAGAACAAAAATCACTAGCCCAATAGCAAAATCCACTTGCCCTGACTATCGGACACAACTTTCTTTGCACGCTGAAAATGTCAGGAAATTTTTCTTTGAATTCAAAATAAATGGTCATTTAAAGAAATACTAGTGGAAAGAGCGATTCATCTAACACCCAAATAAAAAAAACTTAAAAAAGACTTAAAACCCCAGCTGGAACACTAACTAGTTTTCCTTTCAAGCCACTTCTAATGTGTCTTCTTGTAGACATCAGATGAAATTATAGATAATACAAACATGTATGGTCTAAAATTGTACTACAAAAATAGAATTCAAAGGGGAAGTTCATGTGAAGGCAGGCAAAAAATTATTAGGCATTGAGTGAAACAAAACAAAAAAATTAGAGTAAAAAAATGATAAGTTAAATGTCACTCCTAAAAGACATTCTTGATAGTGACTAAAGAAAAAAATTTCAAAACAAATCCTTTTGTCAAATCCTAAGATTTCACCCCACAATATCCAGATACAAATTCTCCAAACTGATCTCCACACATTTCCTTACAGAATTAGTTAGGAGAATTTGTTCAAGATCATAATTTTTCCCTTAGGTGATTATTTTATTTATTCTCATAACTTTTTTTTAAATTATGTATTGATTTTGTTGGGAGAAAATTGATGTTGGTTGTTCTTGGGACTTGAAGGGTTAAATAGACTGTGTAAACGTTGTGCCAAAGAGGTGTCACCATAGGATTTCTTCTTTGGATATGAAAGCTAAAATGACGGATCATCTCACCTCAACTCAGTGGATCAGTGTAAGATTCTGGGAAACTACCCACCTATCCCTCCCCTGACCTAAAGTTAACACTAACTTCCTGCAAGTTACAGTAACACAAAATGTTTAGTTAGGGGAGGGGAGGGGAGGGGAGGGTAGGCAACGGAATCACTCTCAGAGCAACAGGGTTACATGTAAGCAAAGCAACAACTAACCTCCTCAGTACAGCATCATACACAGCCCACAGGTTCTCCAACACAAACTGCACAAATAGTGGCTTCTTAGCTTTGGCCTGTGCTCCTTTAAAGATGCGCTTTGATTTGGTGTGAAGATAAAAATCTCCCCATAAAGTCTTTTTGAGAATGCTTTCATTAATGCCAAGCTTGCTGCCATATATTTTAGCAAAGTCACTAATGCTGAAAAGAAATACAGAGCAAATTAATTAAAATTAAGGGACATCTTACACATTATTAACTAAAGATACAGTACTGTACACAATTTCAAAAATAACAAAAATTAGAGAGGACCTTGTCAGAACGTGACTTTGATCTTTTAAACCCAATGGCAACTGAAATTTTCTTTCTACCTTGATCTGACAAACATCAATGATTTAATAGAAGAAACTGTATTTGACCATATCATTGTTCAAAAGCCTTTCATCTTCAATCCTGGCTGGAATTCAACAATGAACTGGACAATACCTGTTTTTATTCATTTATTTTTTATTTTTTGCCCACTCATGGGTGAGGGTTGTGCACTGCACCTGCTAAATACATAAACTTACACATTTGTTTGTTTGTTTTTTTCCAAAGCCTGGTCAAATTAAAAGCAATGGAATGCAGCTTATCTGGCTTGCCTCACCTGAAACCCCAACCATCAATGGCACTGCTGAACACAACATTTCCCAAGTCTGGTGAGAAGTAAAGACTTGAATCATCTGTCTCCTCAAGCCCTGAACTCCATTCATCAATAGACACTGCAGTGTCATCTTTTATTGCTTTTCCAATTAATGTATCTTTTTCAGGAGCAGCTTTTGCAGATCTCTTTTCTAAAACTTCAGTGGTGAAGAGAGCAGCTGTTATGGCATTTACCTATAGGAGAGTAAATTTGCTACTCTTGAATTACATTTTGAATTTCTGGTACCCTTAACTCAAAATGCAGCGCTATAAACAGTGGAATCCCAACACAGTGGAACCTCGATTTAAGGAAGGGTCAAGGGACTGGGGAAATTGAGGGAAACATTGAGGGTTCATTATATCAAACACTTAAATTTAACAAATGGGTATTCAAAAAACAACCAAAATGTTCATTATATTGAGGTATTCCAGGATCTGGGAATCCAGATGTCTCAGTACCGAACTACATAATAGTTACAGCATTAGAAACTCAGGAACAGGCCAACAAAACTACACATAAATTTTATCGTTGTTGTCCTGTTTGGCATTCATCTTTTATCACATGTTGACATTTAATCCTTATATTGAGGTATATTTTATGATTGTGCTTCTGGATTAAGTTCCTTACAACGATGATTTCGTAAAATCGAGGTTCTGTTGCATACATCTTAAGTTACTGTAATTTTGGCCGCGCTGAAGAAAATCATTCGTTATACATGTACCGAGGACTTTGTTATATAGAGGTTCATCAAATCGAGGTTCCATTGTATAGTGAAGAGTCCTAAGGGACTGGGAAAAACTGTCCGTGCTGTAACAGGGGTAAGTTACTTGCTGACCTGTTCTGAAGACTCCCTCTTCTGTGTTACACTGCACCTCCCCCACTGATGAATACAACTCAACCCAGTCCACAATAATATGGGTGTGGCTTAGGACATTATATGAAGTCTTACATTAACTAAGTGCAGATCATAAAAATTGGCTTTTTGGATTGTAATGATGCTGTACTATGAATTGAAGAAGGTTTTTACCTTTTCCAAAATTTGCTGCAAGTGAAAATGAGCCTCAGCTGGAGAGTACTTTAGCTCTGTTATCAACCTGTCAATCTTGTTCAGCACCAAACATGGTCGAATATTCTCCAGCCAAGCTTGACGCAGCACCACATGAGTCTATAAAGAAGCATTGAAAATATTTGGTACTCAACTATTTCTTAATATTGTCTCCTACATCGATCCCACTACCGAGTAAGCTATAATTATTGCACACCTAATAATAATAAAACTAATAACAATAATAATAATAATAATGATGATGGAGATAAAAATAATAACAATAAATAATACTACAATGTAATAATAATAACAACAACAACAGCAACCCAAGAGTGGTCTCAATTATCCTTTATGGAGGAGGGATTATAAAATAGATGGAGAAATTAAGAAAGATGGACAGGAAGACTAGGAAGACTTAACTGTTTCCCTCAGAAAAACCGTGCACTTGATTGGATGATAATATTATTGTTATTATCATCATCGTTATCATACAACTAAAAATAAATCCTCTCAGCCACCAGTAACATGCTAACTGGTTGGGATATGAATACTAGATAGTATGAAGGATTTTACAAAGAACAATCCATGTTCAAACCTGTGGACAGACTCCCTCAACTACATCCACCACTACAATCGCACCGTCACAAAGTCTGACAGCTGTTGAGACCTGATTTGCAAATATGAATAAAAATAATGTAACATTATTGGAATGAAACAGGGTACTTAGTAAAGAAATGTTAAAAATAACAGCAGCTTGATATTAAAACAAATTCAACAGTGTGTTACAGCATTAATTGCTTTTTTACCTCACTTGAGAAATCAACATGCCCTGGAGAATCAATCAGGTTAACTATATATTCTTCTTCATCTAAAAACAAGGATTTAATTAGTTAAAATAATATTGTACAGTGTGCACACAGTCTACAAAATAAGATTAGTTTTCACTTTAACCATAAATAATTTACTTAATTCATTAAACAATTTGTCTGTACAGTGTATACTTAATTCCTTCTATTGTCATTTCGTATCTCCCATAAGACACTGTTTGTCCCCCATGCTCTTGGGAGTAAGAAGTCCTCCCAGAAGGATTTGAAAACAATGGTTTAGGCAAAATTTGGGAAACAAATAGAGTGTACTATGGGGTATTCGAAATCAGATAATACTCAGTTTTGCAGTTTTAGCATTTTAGAAAAAAGAGTTCTGCAAACACTATTACTAGCTTGCAAAAAAAGAAAGAAATTCAATACCAGGTTTGTCTCCCACATCAAAACCAAAGTTTGTCCTCGGAGACTGAGGGGCGGTCAGTTGGGTCAGGAAAAATTGGTGGCGAAAGTTTTCAATAATGGGCAAGAAAGCCCCTGAGATACTACTCTTAATGAACCAGTGCCACAACTTATTTGCTGTTTTCATGATCTTCCTCTACGAAGAAGTTCACCCACAAACTTGATTCTTCGCGGTACCTGTCTGGCTCGTGCAGGATAGCTTTCTTTCAGAAGAGTTTTTGGTAAAATGGGACCCAAGAAACCAAAGAAATTCCATAATTGGTAAGATTTAGGTATAACTATAACCTCATACATTTATTATGCATGTAGCAAATTTATACTATTTCACACAAATAGTTGATATGAATGAATAGAGTGGAAACATGCACCATAATAAATGTATGGGGTCATAAGGAAATTTTACCTCATAATTTAGCATGTTAGTGAAACAAAATGAAACAAAAAAATGCACCAGTTTAATGAATCAGACTGTGAACTGATCAAAGGTAACTTCGTAAACACAAATGTACTTCTAGGCTTGTTCATGCAAAATTGTGTGTGTGGCTGTTTAGGCCTAGCTTCTCTGCATACTTGTCAGCCGATGTGCAGGAGAAGTTTTTTCGCCCTTTTAAGTTGTAAATAATTTGTTGTTAAATTTTTCTTCTCAGTCACACAATAGGATAAAATGAAACCGGTAGAGTAAACTTTCAGATTTGCATGAGCAAACCTAGATATGTAGAAGTATTCTCACTAATGTTTACAAATTTACCTTCCATCGGTTCACAGTGTGATCTCTTAAGTTAGTGCATTTTTGTTTTGCTTTGTTTTGCTAACATGCTAATTTGTGTTTTTTTTTGTTTTCGGGAGGCCCACTTTCACAAACAACTGTTATTCTTCTTGAAGAAAGCTCTCCGGCACAAGCCAGACAGGTACACGGCGAACAGTCGAGCTTGCAGGTAAACTCCTATGTACAACAAGATCACAAAAGCAGCACAATAGATGCTGGCCTCTGATTGGGCACCAAAAATATCAATCACAGACAAACATTCAAATGGGCATGAGTTGCAGAACTAGTTCTTTAAGACTAGCATCCCAGGGGTTCTCTCACGCGTTCTTGAAAACTTTTGCCGCTGTTTTCCCTGACCCAAATGACTGCTCACAGGACTCCAAGGATGTACTACAGCTATAATCGACTCACCTTTGGAAAAAAGCAAAGAGATGGCACTTGATTTCATTGTTATTCCTCTGAGCTGTTCATCTTCACGGCTATCCATATACCTCAGCTAAAAAAGAAAAAAAGTAAATTTTAAACTCAACTTTCTTCTAAAACAATGACACTTAAAATATACTGCCATATATGGGTTATAATTATAGGTATGTGCCACTGTGAAGGGTATGGTTTTTTTAAGCAATTTTATTTGTTTGACATAGGTTAAAGAAATCAGAGGATAGGGTATCATTTTCCAGGAAACTGATCAATTGGTTGATGATTTGAGTCTAGATAGATAGATAGATAGATAGATAATCTTTATTTATCCACGGTACAAAATTCGTCAGCTTTAAAAATGCCTAATACTAATATAATAAAAATATTTAAATATAAAAGCTGCTTTCCACGAATGCCGTGCCTTAGAGTTCTTTGAGTAATCGTTTAAACTGCCCAAGGGACTCTGCTTCCCTTAAGTTACAAGGAAAACTGTTCCAGAGAATGGCGCCACTATAGCTGAAGCTGTTTTTGTAATAGTTTGTGCGCGGTAATGGAACATTGAGTTTATTTTCAGAGTCCCTTAGGTTATATGCGACTTCTCGCCTTTCAAATTTAGAACTAAGATAGTTTGGAGCCAACCCGTGCAGAGACCTGTAAACCATCATAGCTCTTTGAAATTGTTGCTGGCAAGCTAGGTTTTTCCACCCTAGAAGTTTGAAAAGGTGACCAGCATCTACGTCATAGCTTGAGTAGGTCAAAACATGGGCTGCTCTGTTTTGTAGCTTTTGAACCTTATTCCGTAAGGTTATCCCACAGTTTCCCCAAACAATGTTGCAATAATCAAAGTGTGGCTGTATTAAAGCTTGATATATTAGTTGCAAGGTCGCCTGAGGGACAAGGTGCCTTATTCATTTTATGGCCCCAATACCAGAAGCGACTTTCTTTGTTACTTTCTCGATATGGCCACTCCAATCAAGTCTGTCATCGATGGTTACTCCAAGTGATTTTGCAGTAGTGACCTGGCTAACTTGAAAATCATTAATTGCAAATGTCGGGGACTCTGTGAGAGTACTTAGCCTCTGCCTAGATCCGATAAGCATAAATTCGGTTTTAGTCATATTTAGGGTAAGTTTGTTTGCTCTCAGCCAATTGTGAACATTTTCTAAATCTTGATTTAGATGCAACTGAATATTGTCTGCATTATCACCTGCGTATGTAAGGTGGGTGTCATCAGCATACATCCTCAGCTCACAATTTGCAAGACAGTTTGGAAGATCGTTGATGTATAACAGAAATAGTAATGGACCTAAAATCGTCCCCTGGGGAACACCACAACTTAATAAACAGCTTTGAGAGAGCGATCCGTTGATGGAGCACATTTGAGTACGATTCTCTAAATATGACTTAAACCATTGGTGCGCGTTACCATATATGCCGTAATTGCTTAATTTTGATAAAAGGATCTCATGGTCAACTGTGTCGAAGGCCTTTTTGAGCTCTAAGAAAACAACGGCGTTGATTTTACCGCGGTCAATATTGTACGCCCAAGTGTCCGTGGCCTCAAGGAGAGCCGTGACAGTTGAGTGAATAGCGCGAAAGCCTGATTGATATTTACAGATTATATTGTGCTCTTCTAGGTAGGCATATAATTGATCATAGACGATTCTTTCAAAGACCTTGGCCATAACTGAGATCACCGAAATTGGACGATAATTATTTAAGTCGTCCCGATCGCCTTGTTTAAAAAGTGGGGTGACCTTTGCGCATTTCCAGTCATCCGGAAATATGCCTTGACTTATTGACTGGTTAAAAATATCACGGATAGGAATGCAAATGAGATCTGCACATTCCCGAATGAGCCTAGCAGATATCTTGTCAAGGCCAGCTGCCTTTGACTTATTTAGACGATTCAAAAGTGAGAGAACTTTATTTGTACTGGTCAGATAGAGCTGTGCCAGTGAGGTACTTTTGATAACCATCACTATTTGAGGAATCAATATTGCTAGCAAGTTCTGGACCGATAGTAGCAAAGTGATTATTAAATTGGTTCGACAGCACAGTTGGATTTGATATTGATACTCCATTTACTTTTAGAGATGTCACCGATTTTTTCCCAGATTTTCGCGCAGTAAGTTTATTGATAGTCTGCCAGGTCTTTTTAGAATCGCCCGTATACTTGTTAAAACTATTTTGATAATAGGCTTGCTTGGCTAATCTGATTTCACTATTTACTATATTGCGTTGTTTTTTAAAAAGTGACCAGTCATTTGAATCATTCGATTTACTTGCTTTAATCTTTAGAATATCCCGATCATGCATTCGTTTCTTAAGCTCAGATGTAATCCATGGGAAACTACGCGTGCGAACACACATTGTTCTCAAGGGAGCATGCTTGTTAACAATAGATAGAAACAAGCATTTCCATTGTAGCCACATTTCATTGGGATCAGTTGAATTGTATATGTGATCCCAACAATGAGATGCAATATTGTTCCGAAAATTTATTCGATTAAATTTTCTAAAGTTTCTGTAGGTTATAGCATTGTTACAAATTACATCAATCAAAGTTGCAGAAGTCGGAGTTATTCTGGTTGGTTCAGTGATAAGTTGCTGTAGACCATAAATATCAGTGATACTCATTAATTTGCATGTATTATTGTCATATCGAGTAGCAATCATGTCACAGTTAAGGTCTCCCATTAGAAAATATTCAATATTTTCGGAATCGAGTTTCCCAATTAAAGTTTTGAAAGGTGAGACGAGTAAAACTGGGAATTGACATTCAAAAAAATGAAGTCAGCCAGTCCTCTTACCTGCAACTCAGTTTGAATAATAGCAAAGAAAATGTCAACCTCAGTAACTTCTGGAAAATTATTAGCGACTCTGGGATGGGGAGAGATTTTGCGAGTTACGTCTTAAACAGGGAAGCAAAATTCAGCCAAACTGGGAAAGTCTGATATAGGCTAAGTGTTCCGGACTCCCAGCACCACATCCCAACCTTCCCATTCCTGCATGTAAAGTAACCCCCCTACCCCACCCCACAGACGCTCCCAACCGGGGGGGAATGAACCTTACTTTGCCCGCTAGTCGCTGTGAAATGATCCCATTGCTGGCAACCAAAGCATCAGCTATCGTTGTTTTACCTTTGGAAAACAGACAAAAAACAATACCGTTACAAAAAAGAAAAAACAATGGCGCACGAGCCAGAAGAAGAAATATGCACGTGTAAAAAT
Organism: Porites lutea; assembly: GCF_958299795.1. Taxonomy (NCBI): domain Eukaryota; kingdom Metazoa; phylum Cnidaria; class Anthozoa; order Scleractinia; family Poritidae; genus Porites; species Porites lutea. Next base: position 24,280,613 of record NC_133205.1, on the reverse strand, counting down.
TAACGACTGTGGCTTACCGTGGTCAACATGTGCCAAAATACAAATATTTCTTATATTTTTCGGATTTTTCTGAAGTTCACAAAGATGTTGCGGTGTTGTAGCTCTCATGATTTTAGCTCACCAAAGTTCCAAAGAAAACTGGGCCTTCCTTTTCCGCTTTTCCACGACAATATTCAATGGCACATTTTACAATGTTGTGGTGCAACGTAAGAGTCCGCAAGCCCGCAGCGGTCGTTCATGAAGAGTATGCGTATGAGGTATCGGTTCCAATCTCCCATCCGAGCAGCGTGCACTGTCATTCTCTATCAAAATGGTAGGTAAATTTTGTTTCTTTTGCACAGTTTTTATCTTCTTTTCATTATTTTTCTGTATTTGTAAACAGATATATTAAATTAACTCTGTAAATAATTTATCCTAAGCGAGTATTTTTCAATTTTTGTTGTGAATTTCATGTACCATCAACGTTTTCCTCAAACTGCTTGGAATGATCTCGTGTCAGTCTTGAACCCCTACTTTCTATTCCAAGTTTATTTTAATAAGATGTGATTATTTTTGAGTGAAACTATTTTTACACATGTTTTATCATCTGTTTTTCTGTTTATAGTCCCGACGTTACGACACTAGAACGACGATATTCTCCCCAGAAGGTAATAATAACAATAGTTATACTTTGGAGTGTTGCTTTATTTTGTAAGTCCCTATACCAGTCGGTCGATGCTCTGTTACATTTTTGTATTAAACCTTATAGACTGCATGACAAACTTTCCTATCATTCTTCAGATTTCCAAGATACAATTCCTATTTCAAACAGTTCTATTTGCCCACCATAAAGTGTACTTCTGGTAATAAAGCCTTACTACATGTATGTTAGTCTAAAATTCTCTGACTTTCTTGCCCTATGAGACCTTAGGGAGCTTAAGTAATGACGATGACAACAGCAATGAGAAGGGCAAAAAAGAAATAGGTTTATATTAGCAAAACAACAACTTTGCATGTGCATCACGATTTTTGTACATTTCTTTGCTGTCATTGCACAAATATAACGTGAAAGTGCCTAATTTCACATTTTTTTCGAGGACGGGAACACACGACAACAACTTGCTTAAGCTCCCTCTTATAAACTAAGGTGGCAGAGACAAAGGTCCCCCGGTCCTACTTTATTATTATTATTATTATTTTTATTGTTATTATCATTATTATTATTATTATCACATTTACAGATCGAAAGCAGTAGAGCCTGCCTGAATTAATCTTTTTTTAGGAATTTTTTTTAAAGAATTAGGAATTTAGGAATATGATATTTTATTCTTTTTAACTTGTTTTCTTTTTAAAATCAGAGACTGATAATTTTCTTTTGTCATGACTTACTTTAAAACACTGGACTGCCTGCAAGAGTTATTGATTGCTTCTGAGCTGCAAGGAATGTATTTGGGAAATCGTTATTGACACAGTGATTGTATTTTTATGATTTATATAATTCTCAGTGTTGTACAGCTGTATAGTGCTTAATTCTCACTTCAAATATTCCTGTAAATAATTATGTACATATTTTAAAGTTGAATAAAATTATCTCTTCTGTCACAGTCTTTTCTGGTGTTCTTTATTGTTATTATTTATTTTATTATTAGTAGTAGTATTTTGTTTTCTCCTTTAAATAGTGTCACTGTAGAATTTCATCCTTATGAAATTTCTCATTGTGATTTGCTGCCTTTGTAAACAGGGCGACTTTATCAAGTGGAATATGCCATGGAGGCGGTTGGTCATGCTGGCATTTGTTTGGGGATCCTAGCCAATGATGGTATTGTTTTGGCTGCAGAGAGGAGAAATACAAATAAACTCCTTGATGAAGTGTTTGCCTCAGAAAAGATTTACAAGCTCCACGAGTAAGTTTTTAAGAAATTTGTTGTTTGCAGGATGTGTGAGAGAAATAGTGTTAATTATGTAGTGTTTAGGGTTCTCAATAGAAACTGGCACCTGGCAATTGATTGCCACCCACTTTGGACTTTTTAGCTGCTTACTTTACATTCTATTTGCTGCTTTTCCCTCCCTAGTTTACAGTCCCTCCATTTGTCACAGCTGCCTACTTCAAATCCTATTGAGAACCCTCAGTGTTATTTAACTGTAGTAACCGGTGATCAAAATATTTTTTTTATCCATCCAGAGTGGAAAAGTAATGTGATATTTTATTCACAATAGAGGATCTGTGAAGTAATACCTGGCCATACTGGCAGTTAAACTACAACTTCACATGTGTCTTTGGTATGGTTTTATTAATATGATTATAACAGCATATGGCATGTATGAAATTCATTTTTCAGCGACTTGGCTTGCAGTGTGGCTGGTATAACATCAGATGCTAATGTGCTCACAAACCAACTTAGACTTATAGCTCAAAGGTACTGTCAACCACCCTTAAGCTAGTTTACACAATACATCAGGGTGCAAAGAAAGTCAGTTTTACAGCTTGCCATTCATGCAAGCTGTAGTTAGCATGTGCTAGCCGAAAAGTCATTTTAACTAGCCCGATGATAAGCAGGGTTGATAACAGTTCCTTTGTGATTTGAATTTCTTAAAAGATTTCACTTGCCAGGCGGGCAGGTTAAGAACAGAATTCACTAGCCCAATAATAAAATCCATTAGCCCCAGGCTATTGGATACTACTTTCTTTGCGCACTGATACATGTTGTTGGTGTGATCTGTCATGTGCTTTATTAACATGTTATTATTATAATAATTGTCAATAAACTATTTATCACTCCAATCTTCTATCTAAAGGGAAGGCAAGTTTTAATAGTGGATTAAAATATAAGATAAGGTCATAATGGTATGTGTTTGTCAAATGTTTTCTTTATAAAGTGGTGCCAACAAATAATACATTGTATTGTGTAAACTAGCCTGTAATATTATTTTAAAATTTGTTTCAGCTTAATGGGTTTGTAATTGCATCAAGGTGTTACTTACATTTTTAAAAGTTGACCACTGTTTTAGTCGGAGAAATTAATTCCCCTCTTGAATGGTTAATGCTTGAAACATCAGCATACTCTACGTTATTCACTTAATTCTGTTCCATGTTATACTAATAATGAATTATGTTCACTCACTGGTTACCTGTATCTATCTTCGAGATAGTAGACTTAAGTGCAGTTTATACAAATCATTCTCTTTTTTGTACGCTTTAAGTAAATTTACTGAGTGTTAAGCACCCAGTTAGTAACAGTTTTAAAGTGCCACATAAGTTTTTTTTGACATTATGGTATTTTAAAGCCATGTAATTTGGTTCACCCTTTGGCAGATATTTACTTCAGTTTCAAGAGGCAATTCCCTGCGAACAGTTAGTCAGTTCACTGTGTGATGTCAAACAGGCCTACACACAATTCGGAGGTGAGATCACTTAATCCCTCATCTTCCTAGTCCAAGTTTGTCAGTTACCTGCTTGAAATAAATTGCAACTGTGATGTCCAGGACAGAGTTGTTCAAAACCCAATTAGCTCTAATCCTGGGTCAACTGTAAACAGAGTATATTATGAGTATATTGTTGATCAATATACATGTAACAGTAACCCTAGATTTGCACTAACCATCCTACAAACAACTCTACCCAGGATAACTTGCAGGGGTAATGTAGCAACACTAGCACAGTCAAGTGCGCAAGGGTAGAGTACATCCCTATAGAAGGTTAAAATCCTCTAGATGCAAGCACAAGGATCAAATATGCTTCTGCTTCTTGTTATGTTTGCTTAATATGCTGCTATGCAATACATTCATACTTCTGCTTGTATCATGCTTGTGTGGTAGTGAAAACCAGGTTTTGATGATTTCAGAAAAAAATTGCTTTGTGTTACATGTACACCCTCTGAAATGGGGGTTGTCTTGTAATGTTTTAGTTGCTCCAAATGTTGTGAAAAGTATTGTTAATTTAGTTCTCCCTCTGGTAATATCATAACAATTGTGACAATGCTGCACTACTGTGTTTTTTGTTTTGTTTTTGACATACACTTGTATTATTGCATGGAAAATTGCAGTGCATGTTAATAATTATTATACCTGGCAAAATCCAATGAATTTCCTCTCGCAACCTATTTCTGTATGTATTTGTTTAAGAAGGCAATCAATAGTTTTTAAATCATCGATTTTGTGATTCTATTTTATGTTATAAGAGTGTTATTTTACAAGGAATTTCCCCCTTGTCTTTCTTTTCCAGGTCTGAGACCATTTGGTGTTTCTATTCTGTATATGGGATGGGATAAACATTATGGTTTTCAGTTGTATCAAAGTGACCCAAGTGGAAATTATAGTGGGTGGAAGGCAACATGCATTGGAAACAACAGTGTGGTAAGTTTATAATCAAGGTGTACAGAGTTTTCCATCAGTTAATTGGCATATCATGCAATCAATTGGGAATCCTTGTGAGATCTAAGGCCACATTCCACCACAGAGATCCAAAAAACCTTTGTTGAGTCCAGAGATTTAAGCAGTCATGTCTATATCGGGCTAACCATGTAATTAAATACTCTACAGAGTACATTCAAAGGGCACTCCTCTGACAATGCAAGAACTTAGTTCATAATCTTGGGTTCCCTGTACTATTATTTTTGTATACCTTTTCAGCACTATCTTGAATGCTTAAGCCTTGGTGTCGAGTGGCACTAAAATGGCAGCTCAGAAAGCTGTCAATTGATAAAAGTGGCTGAGAGTAAACATTGTTTAAGTGAGGTCTTAATTGAGCAGCTTTACACCTTATTTAAACTAAAAGTTAAAAATTATCCGAGCTTTCACCAATCAACAGCATCATCAGGGATAAGAAGATCAGAAGTTTTGTTTTCTGCCATCTGAACATTCCTTGTATTAGATTAAGTATTAAATTATTTTATTGTTTTATGAACTCTGGAATGATAACTAATCACTGACGTGCTTCCATGCAACATGAAAAAAGCACATCCAACAGAGAGAAACTCTGACCTTTGACATGCTCAATAAACTGCATTACTTTTTCTATGCTGTGTAAACTCATTCAGCCACTAAAATGATTCAGTCATGTGAGTTTGACTTCATCTCCAAGGACTCGGAGTCTTCTCTTACACACTTTTTATCTTGCAATAATTTCTTTCTTTTTTTTGCTGTTTGTAATGTAGGCAGCAGTTTCTATGCTTAAACAAGAGTACAAAGAAGGAGAAATGACATTGAAAGATGCTCTGAAACTAGCTGTCAAAGTGCTCGATAAGACTTTGGATATCACCAAACTAACTCCCGATAAAGGTTAGTTCCTAGAGTGATATGTGGACACTTTGTAAGTCTTCCTAGTCACACAGTAATGTGGTTAACATTTTGCATTTACCTAAAGTGTGCAGTGCATAGAGGCCCAGCAATGGTTCAGACTAGAAGGCCCATGGATCTACGATTATGACCTTGTTCTTTCCAGAGCAAGAAAATTATTTCCAGATTGTCTTTATAGACAATAACTGACTTTGACTCCATGCAAAACAGAGGAGGTACTCTTAGTTAATGGGTTAATGCTGTCCCCCTCCATACGTCTCTCAAGACTCTTTGTATCATATGGTCATGAGCATTAATTTATCATTGTTTCTACTAATAAGTAACTACCATGGATGAGAGATGTTGACACATAAAAATATGATATCTAAGAAAAGTAAATCTCATCACCAACACAGATATTATTTGCCGTAAAGAGAATAATATTACCTTTTTTTAAGTCTCGTGTATTAAAATTTAATATACATTTTCTGTGCAGTCTGTTCTTAAGCTCGATTCTGTTCTGTTTTAGTTGAGTTTTCCACCCTGACACGAGAGAATGGCAGAACAAAGATCAAGATTCTTGGAGCACAAGAAGTTGAAAAACTAATCAACGAACATGAGCAAGTGAAGGCAGAAGAAGCCAAGCAAGCAGCTGCCAAGAAATAGACTTTTTAACTTATGAAATCTTTGCACAATAAAATTTCATTCACTTTTAGCAAGACCTTTAGTTGCTAAATAAACAGCAGCTGTTAGCTGAAGAGTTAAAAAAACCAAGATGAGCAAAAGGATTGTTTTGTATACACTGATTCCAAAAGGTTTTCTCTGTGGAAACTTGAGGAAGTTTAAAATATTCTTTGTTATGCACCTATCAATGCCTTACCTGGGAGGAGAGCGAGGGGGGGGCACTGGCTAGAAAGTGTGACATTCAATATTGGTTGCCCTGTGATGTGGACGGGTGGACAGAAGGACAGTCACATGGCTACCAAAATTTATTGGACGGATAGATAACCAAATGTTCTTAGGTATGGGGCTCTGCTCATGGGTGCGTGAACTCCACTACAACAAATGGGTATGCCTCCCCTCCCTCCACCACCCCTTCCAGGGCAAGACATTGACAGGTGTATTGGCATCTATCCAGCCAGATGAAAGCTCAATATTTCCAGTGTGTAGACACTAAGTTTGATTTTAAAAGTAGTGATAAGTGTACAGGCAAAGCCTCTTTGACTCATCCACAACATATTAAAAGTGAGAGAAATCTAATGCTGCCTCTTACTCTTAAGAAACCATTCCATATGCCAGGTTCTACATGTAAGATGGTTAGTGCGATGAATCTCTATGTAATTAATGATACAATGGTTTCCCTAACACTTATTCACTGGACAAGACGTGTTCTAGCAGCACCAAGTGGACCCTAACTTTTGTTCCCAGACAGCTAGAAAATCTATTAACTCCTTTCACAGAAATCGTACACTGGGCACCCTGGATTTCACAGGTTCAGAGAAGTGGGCCCCCTTCAGTTCTTCTTGGGGCACAGCCTTCCTGGAGATTTATCCAGGAGATAGTGTTATCCAAGACTACAACAACATATTGAAGCCTACACTGCAGGCTATGTAATGTTAGGTTGTCAGATGAAATGTATGTTTAACCATAAAAGTCGTTCATTTTCCTAAGTTTTTGAAGGAGTCATATTGGTGTTTATCTCTTCAATAGTAACTCTGCATTTGCAAACCCAGTTTTTAACTTTAAAAAAACACCCTTTCACTCCTGAAGGTGGCCAAATTTAAAATTCAACAAAATTTCCAATTTTAATTTTGTAATTACAAATGCCATCATTTCCTCTGGGAAAAAAATTCTTAATCCTATCCACGGTTGTTTAAAAGACTGTCAACTTAAACCCAGGCTGAAGTTATAGCTTACATGTGTCTGTGTTGTGGTTCAATTTTAGGCTGAGAAAACAGCCAACATTTCCGACGCCAACCTTGTTCCCAGGGTTCTCTCCTACCCGCCCTACGGAGCAAGAGGGCAGGTAGGAGAGAACCCTGGGAATGAGGTCGCGATGCCACCAATGGTTTTCCTGCAAAATGACATCTGAGAAACAAGTGCAAAAATTCCATACTGATGAGATTGGATGAAGCAAATTTCCCATACAGTATGACCATTATTATTGAGACCCCCCTCCCCCCCACATCCCCCAACCAGCTTCAAACATGCTACAGTCAACCGAACTGTCCATAAGAGAGAGATCTCCACCATAATAAGTAGGTTCCTGTAAGGAGAGCTGGAGGTTCAACTTTTTAAGACAAACCTCTCTCATATGGACACCAAAGGGACAGGACTAAGTGTCACTATCACAGAGGTGTCTGTATTACAGACCAGAAGTTGTATGACACTTGGCAACTTTGAGACCACACAAACTGTCCGTAATAGAGATGTATCTGTCAGGAGAGGTTTCACTGTATTATTATTGACCAAGCTAGCTAGGTGCTATATTTTAGTGGATGGCAGAGAAGCAAAATCATTTCCGGCCAATGAGCCCAAAACTCACAAAAAAGGCTACCAAGAATAACTCAGTGACCTTGCATCTTTTTCAATCAGAAAAATGAAGAGAAATCAATTATTATTGATTTCTCATGCCGGAAAGTTCTCCATGAACACTTGTGATAATCTCAACTGCAAGCCATCTGAACAGTTGCTATTGCCTTTCAAAGATTAGGGAAAGTAACATGGCCAAAAGCGGTGCTCAGAAGGAACCTATTTGAAAAATCAAATGCAAAAAAAATCATCTTTTTTTCTTTTCTGGGTGCTAAAAAAATAATCTTTTTTTTTTCTGGGTGCTAACAGTTAAGTGATTTCAATAGAATCACCCGTCTCTTTGATAACTTGTATTCATTTACACAATACAATAATTACGGTTATTCTCATGTAAAATGCATGCATCATGTTACAAATGTCAAAGGATGGAGCACACTGAAAAGTTGTGAACAAGCTATATTAATAAATCTGGTCATCGGACATTCTTAGTATTACTAGCATTCCAACAAATGGGACAACCTGCCTGCTTTTTCTTCTCGCATTCACCGGGTACCCGAATACTCATGAATATTTCAATACTCTACCTCTCTTTAAACAATATATATAGACTTAGTAAACGTTTCACAAGATATATCCTTCCTTTAACTTTTGGACACAAGATTAGGCTTCAATTCCTTGACGCTTTTTATCTTCCTCCAACTGAAGTTCTAACTTTCGTACTTTCAAAACTTCGAACTTGCCGATTATTTCTCTCGCTTTTGCTTCCAGGTTAACCACCTCACAGCTCAGTTCAATGGCCCTTTGAAAATCTCTCTGACCCGCTTTCAAGCATCCAGGAACCAAAATTCCAAACCATTTGATTGGATCTTGTACACAACCATTACGTGAACTAGCTCCTGATGTTTCTTTCGGTCTCGAGAGACTTAATTCTTCGATAGCTGATGTTTCTAGGTCTTCATCCTTTCCAGGGCTGTCCCTCTTTTCGGGTTTTCGTCTCCTTATTAAGCTTTTCGTTTCATCTTTATCATCAGATACACTCTCAGGTTTTTCAATATGTCTACCGGGCGAAGTTTTAAGCAGTTCAAACGCAACAGAAGATTCTATGGGTTGTTCATCTGGAAAATCATTTCTAACATGATACAGAGCGCAGTCCATTTTGTGGCTGTACTGTAAGGTGCCCACGGACTTATTTCCCATTGAATAACGTGCCTTTGACAGGTTTAAATGTCCATCTCTTATTGCGCCGTTAAGATGTTCCCGCTTCTCGCGAAGAAGCTCGAGATTGTCGAAAAATGTAACGGTGAGTTTATCAAGTTCGCTGCAAATGTCCTCCATCTTGTAAACTACATCTGCGGGAGACTGAGACTGGCTGAGTCTACTGGGTCCCAGTTCCTTCCCGGTTTTCTTTCCTTCTTTCTCTTTCTTTCTTCTTTCTTAGGGAAACTGCAAATTGCACTATCCACTGGATGGAGATTTGTCCGGTGGATAGTACTATCCAGCCTTTGGACAACCGAGGCTCAGCTCATTAAGAAACCTATACCAAAAATCGAGTATAACTTTTAGAAGCCAGGTTTGAATACTGGGGTATATAGTATTGATTTTAGGGGCCTCGGTTGTTCAAAAGCTGGATAGCGTCATCCACTGAATACATCACCATCCAGTGGATAAGTGGTAGGGAAACCAATCGCGTTATTCAGTGGATAGGACTTTCTGCCAGCTTTTGAACAACTGGAGCCAAGCCTGAAAACAGGTGTGGAAAATGACAAGTTTTCAGTCTGAAATAGGGTTAAGATTAGAGAACTGGGCGACACACCCTCACCAACAACTCCAACTAAGTAGACCCGTGGGACTCTACACAAACCTACTACAACGAAGACCAATTTACCTATTTCTAGCAACTTGTAGTCTAATTTGGGACTTCAGTCTACTCAGTTACGACGTCATTTGCAGCATGATATATTTCATCTTAGGTACTTCGGGCGGACCTCTGGAGCCATAGTAGACTGACCCTGGGTCTCCGAGGATGAAGTAAAAATATTAGTGAAGCCTTTGAACCTCTTTGCTATTCCCTTATTGTAAACGAACTGGAGGCTTATGGCTTTGGACATAATTCTCTCATCCTCCTCTGACCTGAGGCCTGTCATGATTCTCATGCCTGCCATCCTCCTCTGACCTGTCATGATTCTTCGATCATGACAGGCCAGGGGGCTCAACAGGGTAAAGATAGGTGATGTCAGCAGTGACCAGAAAATAATTGCCCGGGGATGTTCACAAGGCTCATCTTTTGGTCCACTCATGTGTGTTAAATATGTTTAAGAATGATATTGGAAGAAATATATTAAATTTGAAAAAGGAATCTTAATTCCTTTTTCATATTTAATATATTCATCTTGCTGCACTTGAAGTGAAGTTTACAACAAAGCTTGATTTAAATATACGGGGCTGGACACAGCATTTGAACTAGACTGACAAAATGAGTAAAGACAAAGAATTCAAAGTGACAAAGTGTCGGACTGCAGTACACGCGCTTCAAACACGGTTCGAGTCATCGAGACTAAAATTATATAAAAATGATCTGGAGGAAAATAAGCGGGAGGTTTAAATTTGAGTTATCGAGGGTTCGAGTTCGAGGGTAAAATTACAGTATCCAAGGGAAATCGACTTTGGAGGGAGTTAGCGAGGGTGCGAGTTATTATCGGCAGTCGACTGTATTTACATCGCTAAATAGACCTTGTTATTCATTCAAAATATTTCCCCAATTCTGATTGGCTAAAAGCACACGCATAATTCACCATAACCAGTTACTGATGACCAAATTTGGAAGAATTTTGTGTTAAACGAGGAAATGACGTCAAAAATGCAGCCCGCTACAGGTTAATGCACCGTTAACTGAGAAGACCTGAGAACAGGGTTGAGTTGTTTTGTTTGTGAAAACAAAAATGGCGGGCACTTCACTCGTTTCAAGAGTAAGAACTACAGCTGGAACTAGGCGAAATAATAGCTATAAAAACATAACAAAAACAGCAAGAAGACAACTCAGAAAGCCACATCTGCTATTTGGAGAATATTTGCGGAGCTGGACAAACCCAAATGTACACTGTCGAAGATGAACTTAACATCGATGCAGGTTAGCATGTTTTATGTTAGCTATGTTTTTAAACTAGGAAATATTTTGAATGAATTAATAGTAAAGCAGTTAATGAATTCAGCTTTCGTAGGATATGAAGAACTGAGCAGATCTCGGAGGGTGTTATCCACCTCGGCCGATAACACCCTCCTCAATCTGCTTAATTCTTCATATCCTACTCAGCCTCATTCATTAACTGCTAATTATTTATTATTCACGATACCCGCCATCCTTGCTCGCGCTGAAGGACAGATTGGGTCAAGCAATGTCACGTGGTTTCTCAGGGGGCAAACTGAAACTCAAACTGCAATTTGCCAGGGCAAGAAATCGCGGTCAAGATTGTTTATTCTAGACAACAGAAAATAAAAAACTTTTCATCTTAAAGGCGATCATGGACAATTATTGATGGGTGGAAGTGTTCTTTATTACTATTCTGGATGCAGGAGCGACCGAAGATGTCATCACAGCAAACAATACTGACGTAAATCTTGTCGAAACTCGAACCGCACATTTCTTATGACTATGAAATCGTCATCTCGTTTGAGAGAATAAACAAACTCGACTGCGATTACCCATATTGGCAAATTTTACCTCTTGTGTTCCCCCCTGAAATATCACGTGACAATTTGCTTTTATCCCATCGATTCTAAAGCGCGAGCAAAGATTGCGGGTATCGTGAAAAAAAAAAACCGCAGTACAACCAACAGAACAATATTTTCGAACAATGATTTCAAACTACCAAGATTCTAAAATTAAACTGTTCAATATGGCAAACATTCCATGAAATAAGGACTAAGAATGCTTGCTAATAACTGCCGAAAGTGTTATTCAATCAAAAGAAATATAAAGAAAGTCGACCAATACAGGCTGATGAACTTGATGCGTTCATATCCACGGCCGAATCAACTGTCACGATTTGCGTATCCCATAGGTTTTGGTAATTCTAGAACTAAAAAGATATAAAGAATTTTGTTTACATTTTTTCTAAGGGACTAAGAATGCATATGGTCCATGGTTTTCACATTTTTTTAGTTCTGGAATTATTCTTTGATGTCTCTTAGTGTCCACTTAAAGACACTGACATGCAACTAAATTAAGTTAATATTCATCCATTTATTCAAATGCAAATGAAACTGGCTTTTTATTGTGTTATATTGTTTTGTATTGTATATGAATCCAAGCGTTTGATTCACTACATTCTGGAATAAACATCGTACATAATCAGTCTAAATATCTGCTTAAAATGAAATATTCCGATAAATGAAACGTTTTTAAGCAGTCCACAATTCACGGTACCAGAGATTGGTTACAAACGTTTGCGTATCGGCCTATTCCGGAATGCGATCAATCGAACGCACATCAGAACGCATGATCTAAGCCTTGATTAGTGCATTTATTATGGTGAACACGGCCGATTAATCAAACAGCTCCCGGGGGAGTACTCCTTATAATGGCAAATAATGGCCTATACGGGGAGGCTCCGCCCGAAAGGGGTACCTTTTTCAGCCTTCTGCAGGTATATAAAAGGGAAGCAGGATTTCACTATCCGTCATTTCGATCTATGAAAGGACCTAACAGGGCTAAAAGGGCCAACAAAAGGATTTTGCGGCATTGAAAAAGGCGAGAAAATTTCCTGCTGTAGGGATTTATTCACATTTAAAAGACAGTGCATTTACAGTAGTTAAAAGGGATGCAAAGCTCTAAGCTAGAAATGTGAAAGGGGCTCCATTTGTCAATAGAAAGTATACGAAAGGGTACCTTTTTCCGTTAAAAATGGTACATAAAAGGGTAAGGGGTTGGACTTCGTGGCGAAGCCTTCCCGTATAAAGCTTAGTTGAGTACTGAGCCCCCTCCCCCGGGATGCAGCTCTCTCAGCCGGAAAACTAGATACATACCACCCATATAACAAAATGTCAGTGTCTTTACGAAAACGCTTAACTTCAGCCAAGGTGGTGCTTTTATGGTCAATTTTTGTATGGGTAGCAGTGGTAATATTCTTGTTTCTCTGTATCCAATGGTCACCAACGCATTTAAGAAAGTCGAACGTGGTTGGAGAAGATAGCATCACCGGCGACAACAAAAGACCCCATGGCAGAAAATACATGAACACGATCACGTACGAAAAGTTTTACTTCGTATTTACAGATAGAGAACAACTTTCAACGGCCACTAGAAACTTACTCGCCCTCGCGGCTTTAGGGAGCTACAGTGGTCACCAAGTTGTTGTACCTTTTGTTAAAAATTCAAGGTTTTTCGGTAGTTCTAAAATGAGTAGTGACACTCAAACGTTGGAATTGTATTACAATCTGAGCGCACTTAACAACAAGCTTCGTTCACACGGATACAGCACTTTGGTGAGCTGGGAAACATTTCAGAATGTTTGTCGGAACAAGTTGGACTTACTGCTATATATAAACTATGGTAATATAGCTTTTTACCGAGGGAAAAAGACAATTTGTAGCGGTAATCAAAGACATCAAGGTTTCGTTAAAGGTTTCAGAGTACTGAAAACAATTTGCGTCGATTCCGGGATGCTTTCTTCGGTTGAAGATTTTCTAAAGGACGTGATCAGAGAAAATGAATGTGTTGGGATCGAAGACTGGAGGGGAAATGGAACATTGACTTCATATCGAGCATTATTCCCACTTCCTTCAAACATCCATCATCCCCTCGATCATAAAAGTATAAGTCTATTTTTTAATGAAAAACTTTTGGAAATCGCTCAACACTTTATTTCAAAGATGTTAAGCTCAAACTATGTTTCCTTTCACATTCGCTCGGAAAAAATTCTCAAGAGACCTAATGGAACTATTACCACTTTGGTCAATTGTTTAAAACAACTTGCAGCCATGGCCAATCGATTGCGTGAATATGATAATCATAAAATTTTCGTAGCTACGGACTTTTCACCGTCAGGATCTCAAAGTTTCGGTATCTCATTGGCTCGCAATAATACCACCTTGCTTTTAAATCATCTTGATGAACTGTTGCACAATCCAGTATTTTTTCTACCGCATGTTTATAACCTCTTAGATACAGGAGCGGTTGCCATTGTTGAAATGACTATTCTTACTTTAGGAAGGCAGTTATTCTTGACTGGAGGGGGATCTTTTCAAGTTTGGATCAAGAATCAATTTGCGAATAGGAAACACAATGGTTATGGCAAAGTGCACGCAGCATGCACAAGTAACTAAGCAACTAATTTCCAGCCTGCTCGCGTGCATAAGCATTCTCTTTCTCTAAATGAGCGCATGCGCTAGACAGACCAATAGCAGACCGGCTGCAACCTCGTCGCCAGGGCCCGCCCCTCCCACTTTCTAAGGATAACGCCCTGGGACGAGTTTGCACATGTGTATTTTTCTCTTCAACTGCCTTGAGTGGATGTAGCCAGCGGAAAACCGCCTCTTCCTGCTCCTCTCTGCTAGGGACGTTTTAGCTTCAAGGAGCGAGGAAGGACGGCTGTATTCGCAGGCAAGAGTAGATGACGTAGTAACCTCATTCCAAGTCAGTTTCAAAGTACCTTTTGAAATGCAACCTCAAGGGTTATGTAAGATCGCAGGGGTACTCCTGGGAATTCTTGGTGGGGTATGCAGCCCAGTTCTCTAAATCCTGACCCTATTTCATCCGGGACCATGCCCATTTACAGACCTGGGCTGAGTTGCTCAAAGCATGGTTAGCTTTAACCATTGGTTAAGCAGTATCAAAAGCAATACGTTGTCAAGGTATTAAACGCTGGTTAACGCTAACCATGCTTCGAGCAACTGGGCCCTGGCCTCTAAAATCCATACCTTTTTTCAGAGCAGGACATGTCATATACTAGATTAGAACGCCAATAAAAGATTTAATTTATTAGAATACATTTCGAATTACTTTCAGTTCTTTCCTATTCATTTGCAGGCAGAAACGACAGATACGTCCATACACTCCCGTAGTTCCATCGAAAATCATACCCGCTACCAGACTAAAATGGCCAAAGTCTATACCCGTGTTCAGACCGAAACGGCACAAAAATTATACACTAAACATCTCTAAGACAGAATCTTTACTAATTGGGTCTAGACTAAGACTATCAACCCTAAAAAATAATCCTATAATTTAAATTGATCAGTTTCAGATCAAACAAGTCTCGACTTAAGAACCTTTTGATGTTCATATCGACGGAAATCTTTCTTAGGAGTGTCATATTAATGAAATCTCTAAGAAGATTGCTTCTGGCATAAATGCGATCAAGTGTATTAGGTATTTTCCCCCTTTTGAGATTCTGCTTAACGTATACAATTTACTGCAGTGGGACAGTCACACTTTGATTACGTAGTATTACGTAGTATGGGGGAACTGTTCTAAGAACCTATCTTCTAAATTGCAGAAATTGCAGAGTCACGCTCCTCGTGTTTTAACTATCTCCAATTATGAATTTAACGTAGTAAAGAAATTAAAACACGCGCGGCTTCACAATAGCCTATCCGACACAATATCTGGTTGACCCATGAGTTATAAGCTCGGCTTGACTGCATGTGAATTTCGACTGTGGGGCGACTTCGCTTTAAACGCGTTGAAATTGTTATATGCCGAACTAAATTTGACTGGTAAGAATTGGACACCGTGATCTAGAAAACTGAGTCCGACTTACGAAGTTTGACGTATGAATCAACGGTGGAACTTGTATTATTTGCGTTGATCCAAATACAGGTGAACTGTAAGTAGGAAGTTCGATACCAGAAAAGTTCGATTTTGAACTCCGTAGGTATGCATACTGTGGGGTTGAGCGAGATCTTGCCTTATCTCAGGACTGATGAAGAAAAAAAACACAATTAAAAACAGTATGGTGATCTTTTTAAATATCGCAAAATTTATGCATTTGCTGCAGCCGTGGACAAAGATTCAACTAGTGAAATGCAAATGAAATTGTGTTGTGTCAGTTGTTGTTGGCAAAAACAAAAGATGAAAACAACGCTGGGTTGGAAGTGATCCTACCCACACTATTAGAACACAAGATCTTTGTTGAAAAAACTTTTGGTTAATTACGCATTTATTTATGGCGAGCACGGCACCTCATTAAGTCGCATACTCAGATAACAAAATGTTTCCTTTGCGGGGACCCTTTAAGACTTTAGGTAAGGTACTGTTTGGGACCATTGTCATTCTATGGTTAGCAGTGGTAATATGCATGTTTAATTACACCGAATGGTCATCAATGCTTTTAAGAATGTCGAGGATGGTTGGAGACGGCACCATTCGCAACAACAGAACAGAACACACGAATACGATCACGCATGGAAAATTTTACTTCGTATTTTCGTATGCTGAACAACTTTCAATGGCCACTAGAAACTTAATCACTCTCGCAGCTTTAGGGAGCTACAGTGGGCACCAAGTTGTTGTACCTTTTGTTAAAAATTCAAGGTTTTTCGGTAGTTCTAAAATGAGTAGCGACACTCAAACGCTGGAATTGTACTACAATCTGAGCGCACTTAACAACAAGCTTCGCTCACACGGTTACAGCACTTTGGTGAGCTGGGAAACATTTCAGAATGTTTGTCGCAACAAGTTGGACTTACTGCTATATATAAACTATGGTAATATAGCTTTTCAACGAGGGAAAAAGACAAAATGTAGCGGTAATCAAAGACATCAAGGTTTCGTTAAAGGTTTCAGAGTACTGAAAACAATTTGCGTCGATTCCGGGATGCTTTCTTCGGTTGAAGATTTTCTAAAGGACGTGATCAGAGAAAATGAATGTGTTGGGATCGAAGACTGGAGGGGAAATGGAACATTGACGTCATATCGAGCTTTATTCCCACTTCCTTCAAACATCCATCATCCTCTCGATCATAAAAGTATAAGTCTATTTTTTAATGAAAAACTTTTGGAAATCGCTCAACACTTTATTTCAAAGATGTTAGGCTCAAACTATGTTTCCTTTCACATTCGCTCGGAAAAAATTCTCAAGAGACCTAATGGAACTATTACCACTTTGGTAAATTGCTTGAAACAACTGTCAGCCATGACCAATCGATCCAGTGAATATGATAATCATAAAATTTTCGTAGCTACGGACTTTTCACCGTCAGGATCTCAAAGTTTCGGTATCTCATTGGCTCGCAATAATACCACCTTGCTTTTAAATCATCTTGATGAACTGTTGCACAATCCAGTATTTTTTCAGCCGCATGTTTATAACCTCTTCGACACAGGAGCGGTTGCCATTGTTGAAATGACTATTCTTACCTCAGGAAGGCGGTTATTCTTAACTGGAGGGGGATCTTTTCAAGGTTGGATCAAGGATCAATTTGCGAATAGGAAACACAAGGGTTACAGCAAAGTGCAGGTCGCATGCACGAGCAAATAGGTAACTCATTTCCAGTTTGCTCACGTGAGCCCTAAAGCGCGCCCTATGAGCTCCTGCTACAGACCCCGTGGTCCCCAGAGCATTTCTCTCTTCAACTACGTCTTGAGAGGGTGACGTATTACCTCGTTCCCAGGGTTTGTCTTTCGACATGTTATGTCAAGGGTGACATAACTGAATGACGTAAGAAGGACCATGAGAATGAAGTTGGGGACAAAAGATACGAATACTACGAGTCGACATTCTTAATGATCACTTTCTAACGCAACTTAGCACCATACCAAAACGCGGGAACAATATCTTGGACTTAGTGATCACAAGCATTACGGATCAAGTCAACGTGACCGAAGTTGTTAAGGCAATTCACGCAGACATGGCCACGGACCATGCTATTGTCTCCTTCGAATTCCAAATTTCTCTAAAAGCCCCGCCAAAGATGAATCGTTTTATTTAAGATTACAAAAAAAGGCTATTTCAAAGGGCTACGCACTTCTCCACGGGCAGCAAACTTATCAAATTTTATAATTATTTCGCCTGATGCGGCCGACATTAACAACGACTGGCGTTGTTGGAAAGATGCAGTTCTTACTGCCATGGCCGACTTTATCCCGAAAAAGAAACTCAAAGGAACAAACCCGCTTCCTTGGATCAATGGCTCCATCGTAAACCTCATCAACAAGAAAAATTCAGTACGCAAGAAACTAAAGCAAAGAGCATCAAGTGTCCTAAGAGAAAATTTCAGGTCTCTACGTTCTGAAATCAAACGCAGACTCCGCGGATGTAGGGAGGCGTTTTTTGTAGATATGGAATCAAACTTAAAGTCGAACCCGAAACGCTTCTTGTCGGTTCTGAAAGTGAAATCAAAACACAAGCACGTCCCCGAAACAATTACCATAGCAACCAGTGACAGCTCAAGAGTCAAGGCCTCCACTCCAAGCGAAGTGGCGGAATTATTCAACTAGTATTTTGTGTCGGTATTTGCGTCTGATCAGGAAACTCCAGCCCCTGAAAGGGAGAATAGTCAGTTACCAGACTCAGACCCGTTCTTGACTGATGTAATTCTCTTAGTATCTGAAGTTGAACTAATCCTGCTTAATCTTGATGCTAGTAATAGCTACTGGATCAGATGAATTACCTGCCAAAATTTTGAAAGAATCAGCTGACGTGATAGCGCACCCTCGCTTACCGAATTGTAGTCGCTTACGTTGGGCTGTATACCGGAGGACTGGAAACTAGCAAACATCGTTCCTGTTTTCAAAAAAGATAATAAAGAACATGCGGAAAACTACAGACCGATCTCGCTACTTTCTACTGTTTCTAAAGTCATGGAGAAGTGCTTATTCAATGCTATTAGAGACCATGTTTTCAATCTTATCAGCGCATGTCAGCATGGGTTCATAGCTGAACTGAACGGGGTTGTGCAACCCAGCTCGTTGACGTTCTAGACCAAATTGGCACAAAGCTGGATAGAGGAAGACAAGTCAATATAAAATATTTGGACTTGTCAAAAGCCTCTAACACAGTAAACCACGCGAACCTCCTAAGGATTAAGCTACATCAGCATGGTTTTGGGGGGAACCTGCTAACATGGCTAGAATCGTACCTGCACAATCGATCCCTGCGAGTGACTATATTGGGTGCAACATCAAGCGCCCTACGTGTGACTTCAGGGGTCCCACAGGGATCGATCCTAGGCCCCATGTTATTCCTTCTGTATGTGAACTCTTTGCCAGATGCTGTTGGATCAAGCCAGATTGCCTCTTTTGCCGATGACACAAAGATTTTCAAAGAAATGACATCAACGCACGATGCAGAACAACTTCAGGAGGACCTATCTAACCTGGTCATGTGGTCAGATTCTGCAAGCCTAAACTTTAACTACAGCAAATGCAGAAACTTAAACCCGTCATCTTTGTCTATCATTTGGCCGGCTTTCAGCCTGAAGTTGTCTGTGCTGAGAAGGATCTTGGTGTTTACATCACGGATAACCTCAAGTGGAATAAGCAAGTCAATGAACAATGCGCTAAGGCCAGCAAGATCCTGGGATATGTACAGAGAAACACTAGAGTCGTCAAAAGCATTACGGTTAGACGTTCGGCATACCTTTCCCAAGTAAGATCCCATCTTTGCTATGCCACGCAAGTCTGGACTCCGCAGTCAATAGACCTGATTCGAAAGCTCGAGCGTGTCCAGAGGCGTGCTACAAAGTGTATCCTGGATCTACCATTCATTTGTGACCAAACATATAGGGAAAGGCTAATGAATGTTAACTTATTACCAATCTCCTATTGGCACGAGTTTTTAGACATGATTTTCCTTTTCAAAGTTGTAACTGGAACAGTTAGAGTTAGTTCCTCTGTTCCCTCTCGCACTACCAGATCTAACAGCAACCGTGTCAATCACTTAATTTATTTCAAGGAAATGTAATACTCTCACTTTTCAGAGATCCTTTTTTAATAGAACCACCAGAATCTGGAACACGCTGGCAAATGATCTTCAACTTTCATGCAACCTTCAGATTAGCCAATTCAAATCCATCATGTACAAGTACTAGGTGGATGCCTTAGAACGTAACTACGACCCAGCGAACCCACGATCCTGGTAAAACCATCTGTCCGTCGTGTAACGTTTCACGTAACGTGTCTGTCCGTCTCCGTTGTTGTTTTTAATTGTCACATGAAGTTTTACTGTTTCTTACATACTTTTTAAGCTCTGGGACCACTTTAATTGGCTAACCGCTGTTGTAGCACCCCTGCCTATTAAGCATTTATTTATTATTCATTGTTCAGTAACAGGCGAAGCTAGTAAAATGAAATATTCAGACTCTACCATGAATTACTTTTCAAGGACAAAACAATAAAAAAGAACCCCAAGGAAAGTTCCTCCTGCCTTCGTACTTCGGGTTGAGGTTTTGCCAGTGTGAATGTATTTATTAATTTTCATTGTATTCAATAGTTTTCTAAGTAAGAAAAGGGACTATTAATTTTCTCGTTTTTGATTGCGTGGATCGATTATTAACTGTGTTTCGAGGTGCCACTGAGTTTGAGCTACTACATTCCTGACGAGGTAAATGAGACCCATTTTCTGATAGACGTTTTCAGTTTACGGTGTTTTTTTAATTTTATCTGATTTTAATTCCCTGGTGTTTTGCTATATTGTAACTGCTTTGCTTGTTAGTCTCGCCTGCGTAACCAGCGAGACTCATAATTTGCAAGCCGTCTTTCTTCGTATTTATGACACAAAAGGGGAGTCATGGTGCCAGGTGTTCCTAGCGGAGACCGTGGAAACTGGGAATAAGAATCGCTGAGTGATCAAAGCCACGCATGTTTTGCGAAGAAAGCTTAGGAAAGATTAAATTTAGAGCTTTTCTGAAGCGTGTCGGTCCACGAATTCTATCGCTTGAAAGCGTTGATTACTTTGGAACAAGTGAACTCTACTGAGTGGTCGAATTGAAATAAGAATCTCAATTAGCAAAACTGCGATGGTCGGGTGTTGTAAACTTTCAGTCCTGTGATGAGCAGGCGGTTTATTTTAGGTGATGATTGAAATGACTTGCCATGTAAATCACTTTTTTATCTCTGACAATGATGTAACTTCTCTGGAATCGAGGCCCTTGAATTTTTGTGTATTTATACACGCCTATAGCCTGCGACCACAGGCGTATAGTATTTCCGGTCGTCGCAAACACGCGTACTAAATCAGTTCAGAAAAAAATAAAAAGTAAATATCCTGAAGAATGCTTGACGTCGATAAAGTAAGAAGTAAAAGACCTTTAGCAAGTAAATCTTCTCCTCATTTCTCGATCTAATCTCCAAGCAAGCGAGAGCACGCGGAGCACACGCCGCATCTAAAAGTAATATTATGGCAAAGCGATAGAAAAATACCACCTCAACGGGAACATGAACCACACGTATATTAAAACGGGTAAGCCCGGTGCGCCTGTGAATGGAACTCCAGTAGCAGCAAAGCGATTGACAGGTACGTACCTTTAGTTCAACGCTGGAGATTAGAACATGGATAAAGTTAAGGAATAAATGAAAAGGAACCCTGTGCAGGGCCTTTATGAAAACTGAAAATTAGGAAAATTTATTAATAGTACAGTCTGAGTCTGTCCTGAGTCTACTCATAAATAGAAAAAAAATCCAACTAGTGGTCTATTATCAATGCTGCGTTCTGATTGGTTGAGCTACTGTTAGGCTATATGTTACAGCCCACTAGTAGCGAAAAGCGCCGGCTTTTTGGCGGCAAAAAAGGAGAAAAGTCTAGCTTTAACTAGCTTAAGTTGTTTTGTCTGGTTATTTTGACCAACTAGTTGGATTTTACTAAAACGATTATTTCTCTCGCCCTCATGGGCTATTGAGCTCACAGCCCATTCGGGCTCGAGGAATAATTGTTAAATAGTACGCATGGCGGAGATAGGAGTTTAGCGAAACTCTCGAAAAACAGCTTGTTTCATTTTCAACTGGATAACCAGTCCAGCTGACCTGATTTGATTTTGGTTACGCTCCATATATATAGCGCCCCGTGTGTCTTAAACACTGATAAAATAAATTGTGGCAGCTAGGTTTTATATTTCCACGAAAGATTAAAACCCGAAATTCCTCTATTCCAAGTGAAAACCGGTATTGCCTTGACAAAAGGGTAAATTGACGGACGGGGAAAAAATCTGAAACTGTCTGGGAAAGACCTTTTCCTGGGGACACTCGCTGGCTTCGCGAAGGCACGGAATCTCTTACGCCTGTTGAATACCCTTGAGACAATGATTCCAAACAGAACTTGGCTCTAATGTAGAAGTTTAATCCAGGACTATACTGCGGGTACAGTCAAAACATAACAAACCAAAATGTAACCAGGACTAGATGTAACCTAGATGTAACCGAAGAAACTCCTACAAAACACTCATATTTAAGCCCAAGGGCAAGCTAGCGAAGCGATACAGACTACATATCAACTAAACGAGTCAAATTACAGAGCACAACAATCATTTCTAAAAGACTATTGGTGGAAAACTACGTTTGTTTTGAAACATTAATTAGTTCCAAAGCTTCACAGGTGGATAACGGCTTCTTACAGGTTGATTACAGTTTGAAGACTAAATACAATGTTATTATGACTTGACAAATATGTTTACGCTCAATAAATCAACAGGTTATTTACGGCTTGGAGAAGTTAAGACTAAAGAATAAAGGATTTCTACCGTGGCTTTTCATATTTTTATCAGCGAAAGCAAAACAACGAAACACCAATAAATTCTCTCTTCACACAAAAGACTGTTTATTTAGTCGTTGCTACAGCCCTACTTTACTTCAGTCTCCAATTGCGAATAATAAAACAGAACAAAAGCTCATTTCTCAAGCATCCGACATCTACGGCATCAAAGAAAATGTTACATACAGAGTCCGATAGGCTAGAACCCTGTCTGCACCATCTTCTTTAGACTGCTTGCAGTCCGCCTTTTCTCTTAAAATCCTTCTAGTTCTTACCTCAGCCAGCCTTATTGCAAACCACGACGTTATGTTACAATAAGGGATTGGGACGAGACGAGAAAAGACGTCTTATTTTTTCTTCACGGGCTTACGCCCTCGTTTATCCCGGCTCCCTGCTTAGCCGCTAGCGTGCTTGGGTTTCGCATGCAGTAACTTGGCAAAGAAAAATAAGAGACTGCCCGCAGTCTATACGTTCTTGCAGTTTGTTTTTGTCAAATTTAATTTGAATTCTTTTGCCCCTCCCCCCTTTTTGTCTCTTTTTCTCGGCAGTTACTAGGGGGAAAAGTTTCGGGGAAAGCTTTTAGGATCGTAGGACTAGATGGACGGAGGTGCGGGTGAATAGTGCAACAGGAATTTTTGAGTATCCTTTACTGAATCGTTCTCATTTTGGTGTGATTTGAAACATTCTTCCTCCCACACTAGTTGGATGACAAAGTTGCCATTGACCGCCAAAACTGATGGCGGCACAAGCGGAACATGAAGGACGTTTATCCACATGGGTGGTTTGGGGGCGAATGGGTTCAAACGTGGAACACTACAGGTTTTAA